>NC_068364.1:56909287-57209287 GCF_020536995.1 Dreissena polymorpha | reverse complement strand
GTGCTTAGTGTTGTCCCAGAGTATCAGGGACTGGGATTAACGCATGTGCTTAGTGTTGTCCCACAGTATCAGGGATTGGGATTAACGCATGTGCTTAGTGTTGTCCCACAGTATCAGGGATTGGGATTAAGGCATGTGCTTAGTGTTGTCCCACAGTATCAGAGATTGGGATTAACGCATGTGCATGTGCTTAGTGTTGTCCCACAGTATCAGGGATTGGGATTAGCGCATTTGCTTAGTGTTGTCCCACAGTATCAGGGATTGGGATTAACGCATGTGTTTAGTGTTGTCCCACAGTATCAGGGATTGGGATTAATGCATGTGCTTAGTGTTGTCCCAGAGTATCAGGGATTGGGATTAACGCATGTGCTAAGTGTTGTCCCACAGTATCAGGGATTGGGATTAACGCATGTGCTTAGTGTTGTCCCAGAGTATCAGGGATTGGGATTAACGCATGTGCTTAGTGTTGTCCCACAGTATCAGGGATTGGGATTAACGCATGTGCTTAGTGTTGTCCCACAGTATCAGGGATTGGGATTAACGCATGTGCTTAGTGTTGTCCCACAGTATCAGGGATTGGGATTAACGCATGTGCTTAGTGTTGTCCCACAGTATCAGGGATTGGGATTAACGCATGTGCTTAGTGTTGTCCCACAGTATCAGGGATTGGGATTAACGCATGTGCTTAGTGTTGTCCCATAGTATCAGGGATTGGGATTAAAGCATGTGCTTAGTGTTGTCCCACAGTATAAGGCATTGGGATTAACGCATGTGCTAAGTGTTGTCCCAGAGTATCAGGGATTGGGATTAACGCATGTAATTAGTGTTGTCCCACAGTATCAGGGATTGGGATTAACGCATGTGCTTACTGTTGTCCCAGAGTATCAGGGATTGGGATTAACGCATGTGCTTAGTGTTGTCCCACAGTATCAGGGATTGGGATTAACCCATGTGCTTAGTGGTGTTCCACAGTATCAGGGATTGGGATTAACTATGTGCTTAGTGTTGTCCCACAGTATCAGGGATTGGGATTAACGCATGTGCTTAGTGTTGTCCTACAGTATCAGGGATTGGGATTAACGCATGTGCTTAGTGTTGTCCCACAGTATCAGGGACTGGGATTAACGCATGTGCTTAGTGTTGTCCCACAGTATAAGGCTGTGGGATTAACGCATGTGCTTAGTGTTGTCCCACAGTATCAGGTATTGGGATTAACGCATGTGCTTAGTGTTGTCCCAGAGTATCAGGGATTGGGATTAACGCATGTGCTTAGTGTTGTCCCACAGTATCAGGGATTGGGATATACGCATGTGCTTAGTGTTGTCCCAGAGTATCAGGGATTGGGATTAATGCATGTGCTTAGTGTTGTCCCAGAGTATCAGTGATTTGGATAAACGCATGTGCTTAGTGTTGTCCTAGAGTATCAGGGATTGGGATTAATGCATGTGCTTAGTGTTGTCCTAGAGTATCAGGGATTGGGATTGGGATTAACGCATGTGCTTAGTGTTGTCCTAGAGTATCAGGGATTGGGATTAACGCATGTGCTTAGTGTTGTCCTAGAGTATCAGGGATTGGGATTAATGCATGTGCTTAGTGTTGTCCTAGATTATCAGGGATTGGGATTGGGATTAACGCATGTGCTTAGTGTTGTCCTAGAGTATCAGGGATTGGGATTAACGCATGTACTTAGTGTTGTCCTAGAGTATCAGGGATTGGGATTAACGCATGTGCTTAGTGTTGTCCCAGAGTATCAGGGATTGGGATTAACGCATGTGCTTAGTGTTGTCCCACAGTATCAGGGATTGGGATTAACCCATGTGCTTAGTGTTGTTCCACAGTATCAGGGATTGGGATTAACTATGTGCTTAGTGTTGTCCCACAGTATCAGGGATTGGGATTAACACATGTGCTTAGTGTTGTCCTACAGTATCAGGGATTGGGATTAACGCATGTGCTTAGTGTTGTCCCACAGTATCAGGGACTGGGATTAACGCATGTGCTTAGTGTTGTCCCACAGTATAAGGCTGTGGGATTAACGCATGTGCTTAGTGTTGTCCGACAGTATCAGGTATTGGGATTAACGCATGTGCTTAGTGTTGTCCCAGAGTATCAGGGATTGGGATTAACGCATGTGCTTAGTGTTGTCCCACAGTATCAGGGATTGGGATATACGCATGTGCTAAGTGTTGTCCCAGAGTATCAGGGATTGGGATTAACGCATGTGCTTAGTGTTGTCCCAGAGTATCAGTGATTTGGATAAACGCATGTGCTTAGTGTTGTCCTAGAGTATCAGGGATTGGGATTAATGCATGTGCTTAGTGTTGTCCTAGAGTATCAGGGATTGGGATTGGGATTAACGCATGTGCTTAGTGTTGTCCTAGAGTATCAGGGATTGGGATTAACGCATGTGCTTAGTGTTGTCCTAGAGTATCAGGGATTGGGATTAATGCATGTGCTTAGTGTTGTCCTAGATTATCAGGGATTTGGATTGGGATTAACGCATGTGCTTAGTGTTGTCCTAGAGTATCAGGGATTGGGATTAACGCATGTACTTAGTGTTGTCCTAGAGTATCAGGGATTGGGATTAATGCATGTGCTTAGTGTTGTCCTAGAGTATCAGGGATTGGGATTGGGATTAAGGCATGTGCTTAGTGTTGTCCTAGAGTATCAGGGATTGGGATTAACGCATGTGCTTAGTGTTGTCCTAGAGTATCAGGGATTGGGATTAACGCATGTGCTTAGTGTTGTCCTAGAGTATCAGGGATTGGGATTAACGCATGTGCTAGGTGTTGTCCTAGAGTATCAGGGATTGGGATTAACGCATGTGCTTAGTGTTGTCCTAGAGTATCAGGGATTGGGATTAACGCATGTGCTTAGTGTTGTCCCACAGTATCAGGGATTGGGATTAATGCATGTGCTTAGTGTTGTCCCAGAGTATCAGGGATTGGGATTAACGCATGTGCTTAGTGTTGTCCCAGAGTATCAGGGATTGGGATTAACGCATGTGCTTAGTGTTGTCCCACAGTATCAGGGATTGGGATTAACGCATGTGCTTAGTGTTGTCCCACAGTATCAGGGATGACACTTTCTGCTTTAAATGAATTATTATTTTAAAGGAAGTCCCTTCTTAGTGTAAATTCAGTCTAGGCGGAAAGTGTCGTCCCTGATAAGCCGGTGTGAACTGTGACTAGCCACATGCTTAAAGAACAGTTTAATCCCAGCAAGAGACTTAAGTATTTAATTATTTCATCAGCAAGAACTGGAAAATTAAATTTATATTTTTGTTTGAACAGTTATAACAGATGCCAGCAAAAACTGCTGATTTTTTCAATGAACATTTGTGTAATAAACTTTTGTGCAATTACAAGTTAAAGCTTTTGAAATTTCACATCTCTGAATCATTTACAAAATAAATTGAAGTAAGGAGCTAGTTCATAACAGAAAGAAGATTCAAAAAGGTTTCCTCTTGAGGTGTGTTATCAATTATCATAAAAATTAAATTTATAATTGAAATGTTAAAATATAAAACAAACATTTTGTACAAGGGCTGTTTGTAAAACATGCATGCCCCCCATATGGGCTGTCAGTTGAAGTGGCAGCCATTGTGTGAATATAATTTTTGTCACTGTGACCTTGACCTTTGACCTAGTGACCTGAACATCAATAGGGGTCATCTGTCAGTCATGTTCAATGTACCTATGAAGTTTCATGATCCAAGGCGTAAGCTTTCTTAAGTTATCATCAGGAAACCATTTAACTGTTTTGAGTCACTGTGACCTTGACCTTTGACCTAGTGACCTGAAAATTATTAGGAGTCATCTGCCAGTCATGATCAATGTACCTATGAAGTTTCATGATCATAGGCGTAAGCATTCTTGAGTTATCATTCGGAAACCATTTTACTATTTTGAGTCACTGTGACCTTGACCTTTGACCTAGTGACCTGAAAATCAATAGGGGTCATCTGCCAGTCATGATCAATGTACCTATAAAGTTTCATGATCCTAGGCGTAAGCATTCTTGAATTATCATCCTAAAACCATTTCACTGTTTCGAGACACTATGACCTTGACCTTTGACCTAGTGACCTTAAAATCAATAGGGTCATCTGCCAGTCATGATCAATGTTCCTATAAAGTTTTATGATCCTAGGCGTAAGCATTCTTGAGTTATCATCCAAAAACCATTTTACTGTTTCGAGTCACTGTAACCGTGACCTTTGACCTAGTGACCTGAAAATCAATCGTGGTTATCTGCCAGTCATGATCAATGTACCTATGAAGTTTCATGATCCTAGGCTTAAGCATTTTTGAGTTATCATCCGGAAACCATTTAACTGTTTCAAGTCACTGTGACCTTTACCTTTGACCTAGTGACCTAAAATCGATAGGGTCATCTGCCGGTCATGATCAATGACCTATGAAAGTTTTATGATCCTAGGCATAAACATTCTTGAGTTATCTTCAGGAAACCATTTTACTGTTACGAGTCACTGTGACCTTGACCTTTGACCTAGTGACCTGAAAATCAATAGGGGTCCCCTGACACTGACAGTCAAGATCAATGTACATGTACCTATGAAGTTTCATGATCCTAGGCTTAAGCATTCTTGAGTTATCATCCGGAAACCATTTAACTGTTTCAAGTCACTGTGACCTTTATCTTTGACCTAGTGACCTAAAATCAATAGGGTCATCTGCCAGTCATAATCAATGACCTATGAAAGTTTTATGATCCTAGGCATAAACATTCTTGAGTTATCTTCAGGAAACCATTTTACTGTTACGAGTCACTGTGACCTTGACCTTTGACCTAGTGACCTGAAAATCAATAGGTGTCACCTGACAGTCAAGATCAATGTACCTATGAAGTTTCATGATCCTAGGCGAAAGCATTCTTGAGTTATCATCCAGAAACCATTTAACTGTTTCAAGTCACTGTGACCTTGACCTTTGACCTAGTGACCAGAAAATCAATAGAGGTCATCTGCCAGTCATGATCAATGTACCTATGAAGTTTCATTACCCAAGGCCTAAGCGTTCTTGAGTTATCATCCGGAAACTATCTTGTTGACTGACCGACCGACATGTGCAGAACAATATACCCCCTCTTCTTCGAAGGGGGTCATAAAAATGCACACCATGGTTAAGATTCCAAAGAAATAAATATGGGACGTGCTCTGTGAAAAAGGGGTTTATTGCATGTGCCTAAAGTGTCATCCCAGATTAGCCTGTGCAGTCAGCTTTTATGGGGTTTTTGTTCACAGAAAGTCTCTTCTTAGCAACAATCCAGATAAGGGGGAAAGTGTGCGGACTCTTCAGGCTAATCTAGAACAACAATTAACACACAGGCATTAAACCCCTTTTTCAAAGAGCATGGCCCATATATAGACATTAAGAAAAAATTAACCAAACATTTTGTTATCTGGGGTCGAAGACATACAAACCTGCTCCTGGCAGTGTAAGGTATGGATACCACCTTTTTCAGGGTCAATCAATCTTTCCCATAAAAACAGTATCAGCACATCTTATAAAATATTAGTACAGAAAATTACATTTCCAGCTCTTAAAAGATAAGGGTAGTATTAGGCCAGTGTCATAGATTTGAAAGCACACATTCATAAACAATCCATGCCATCATTTCTGCTTTATTCAAATAAAATAGAGAACGGTTAATTATTGTTCAGAGCTAAAGAATAAAATAATAAATTCAATAAAATTACCTCAGCCTCCATATTTAGCATCTATTCCTTTCAGTAAATTACATGAAGTGATTTTTTTTGCCCAATTGGAAAAAGTAACAGTCCTGTACCAACCCATTTAAAGGGAAAAAAAAGGTGCAAATATCCCTGAATTTGGGAAAATTGGGAAAAAAAGGTGCAAATATCCCTGAATTTGGGAAAATTCGCCCTGTGAAGTCTAGTCTTAAGATTGGGAAATTTGTATTTTTGATTTGTTGGTAACAAATACTTTAAAATTGATAACTTATAGTTTTCAATATGATATGTATTTAGTTTTAAGCTATACAGTTGCATAGGGAAACTTAACTTAATGTTGCATTTTATTTACAAAAAAGAAACCATAAAATAAAATTGTTCTTGTTTTTGGAAACCTTCCATTGGGATTATCTTTGACAGCAATTGGAAAATCTGCAGTTTTTTCCCAATTGAGAAGTGATGTTTTCCTGTACTTTATCAAGAAGGAAAACAAATTGCTGACATCTTGATTTTGTTAAATTGCAAATTCACTGTTAAATTGCAAATGGCTTGACTCCAAATCATTTTATTATATTTTTGGAAGTAATACATATTAAATTATGTGTCATGAATCCTAATATATTACATTTTATTGCGATACAGCATCATGCAGATTTAATATACGAAAGTACCAAAGATACCATTTACTTTTATGTAATTAAAATTCACATAAACTCTAAAGTTACAGACACTTTTAAATGGGTACAAGTAACAGAACAACCTGGGTACAAATGTACATGTACAGGTGATTACTGAAGCATCTCAAACGTCTCAAGGCTTCATTCATTCAATGAAATCAGCTTGACTATAAAGGGAGAGTGTACATACTGTATCGATTTTCCCCAACAATTCTATATATCCATTCTCTATCCATATTGTCTCTTATCTCTACCGATACTTAAAGCTCAGATTTAACCCTTTGCATGCTGGGAAATTTGTCGTCTGCTAAGATGTCTTCTGCTGAATTTCTAAAATTAGCATTTTCTTTCATTTTTTTCAAAGAATACTATCAGAATAGCAAACAGTTTGGATCCAGATGAGACGCCACGTTCTGTGGCGTCTCATCTGGATCCAAACTGTTTGCAAAGGCCTTTAAAATTCGGTTCCCGCACTGAAAGGGTTAAGCAAGTGTTAGAAATTACAGACAGCTCACAGCTGTTAAATCAGTAGGGATGAGAAATCACTTGTAAACCAGTTGATTGGCATATTATAAATATAACATCTTTATTGAATTTCATATTTAATGACATGGTAATAATTGTGTTTCAGCATTTACATGTATCCTAAGTAAGCTTGCATTTTAATGAAAACTGTAAACATTTGGCAAGTTTTTAAACATTAATATCCCCTATAATTAACAACTTGATTGTTACATTTAATCAGTAGTAAATAAGCATCATGTACAATGTCACATTTCAAATGTGAAGAGTTAAAATTTCATAGCACAAAGAACATTATAAGGTCTAAATACTTTTGCTGAATAGTTGAGTAGGATAATAAATCAAAGCGCTGAAGGCACTGAATTTGTTCGCTGTTGTATTATCTTAGACGCATATCAGTTTTCAAGATTATGTTATAGCTTTTTATATCGCAAGTTTGAATTGACCACAACCCATTCAAATTTATAAAGAGCGTGTCTTAAAACACAGGTCGCGATGTGTTTTTGTTTTTTTCAAATCATTGATACAGCTAATCAGTGTGCACAGGCTAATCTTATTTGACATGCATTAAGCCCCGTTTTCCCTGAAAGCAGCCAATATGTACAGATTTTAATGATAAACACAAGACTGGCCAACGTTGTCTTACTACAAGTTGTTAAATACACTCTATGTACTGTACCAGTGAGAACAGGTAGATGCGGTGGTTAAAGCAGACGCTTTTAACATTCTGTCGTCTGCTAAATTTCCTGGAGTTATCCACACAGGCAGTCACGGTTAACGGCTCCTAGCGTAGCTAAGGCATATTGATTTGCAAAATTCGGTCTGCATTCTTGTGAGCTAATGCTCACAAATAAAAATTAAGCCATAGTGCTCCGAGTGCAGGATCGCGTGATCACCAATTAAAACTTAATGGATGTAAACACACCAGTAAAACATTTTTTCTTAAGAATTTCAACTGGTGCACAGAAGACAGATTTGTATGCTGCTTAAGGAAATGTGAAAAACATCAAAATTACTTTATTTAAAGCCACACAACTTATTTGGCAAAGTAAATTTAAGTATAAATAAGAAACATTATTTTACCTATGCCAATTAGAATATATCTGGTGGTAAAAAGGAAGAAATCCGTCTTTTTTGCGCTTTAAAACTTAAAAATAATCGCGTTTCTCGAAATGGACGTATACGTGAAGAAATCCTACTTTCTGTTTTAAAAGTGGTAGGTACCGTTTGAAAAATAATGAATTAATTGCTAACTAGGCCATAGATTTAATTTTATCTATGCCAAATAGAATACATATATATATCTGGTGGTTACAAGGTAAAAATCCGTCTTTTTTGCGTTTTAAAACTTAAAAAATAATTAAGTTTGTCGAAATGGATATATACCTATAGAAATCCTACTTTCAGGTTTAAAAGCGGTACCGTTGGAAAAATAATAAATAACTTGCTAACTAGGCTGTAGATTAAATTTTATCTATGCCAATTAGAATATATCTGGTGGTTACAATGTAGAAATCCTTCTTTTTTGCGCTTGAAAACTTAAAAATAATCAGGATAGCTGAAATGGACCTATACGTCTAGAAATCCTACTTTTGGTTTTAAAAGTGGTACTGTTTGAAAAATAATAAATAACTTGTCTGATAATAACCGAGACATTAAACGAACAATTTACATTAAAATATATGTCGGTGCACTCTAGGGATGGATCGATCGGACACTTCCTGGCTTGTATTGGACATCAAAAAGGGTTTATTGGATGACTATTTTTTCAAGGGGTTGATCGGACAGGACACTTTTTTTACTGACAAAACAACGTTCAGTTTCATTCAGAATTGGATAAATGCAAAATTAAGTCTTATAGACGATGCCAGAAATTAAGTCGGCAAAGTGGTTTCCCCTGAACCTATCCTTTTCCGCCATTACGGTGTTCCTAAGTCAGTATCGCCGAAATCACGAAAACTTATCCAGCCGCTATGCCTTACGAAAACTGTAGGGGCAGACAATGTGTCGTAGTTGGGTGCAGCAATAACCAGAGAGACCTGTATCGTTGGAAAAATACAATATGTGCTGAACATGGCGAAAAAATGAGAATTGTATATGCCTCGCTCCATTTAAGTTCCATTGTTATATTTTGGCTCGACGATATGAGATCGGATTGCAAAAGAGGAGGGTCATGGCCAGAGCATATGAGGTATATACAATTTTCAAACCGCAAAACATATATTAATGTATTGAAATAAATAGCTGCTACTGAGTACCCAAGAAAGTAGAGAGTGTAGGGACAAGAGGGTCACAGAGTCAGTGATTGTAAGGAACTGTTCTTTTAATAATTAACAAGGGCTGTTTGTAAAACATGCATGCCCCCCATATGGGCTGTCAGTTGTAGTGGCAGCCATTGTGTGATTATATTTTTTGTCACTGCAGCGCCCTCACACTACTTTGGGGGAAGGGGTCCGCAGCCCTTAGGAGGGGGAATTTTCGCAGCGTTTTCCTTTTTTGGGGATTTTTTTACTTACTTTCTCATTATTACATTTGTACATGTTTGCACTATATTCATTGCATTTTTTATAATTTAGTATGTTTGAAAAGATTAAATTGAAATAGAATTGAGATATAATAATCATGAGCCACGTCTTTCTATTAAAAAATAATTTTTTTTGGGGGGGGGGGGGAATTTTTCCCCCTGAAAGTGGAAAATAGTATACTTTTCAGGTGGGGGACTGCCGCCGAATTTCGGCGGCAGATTTAATAGATTGAGGGCCCTGCACTGTGACCTTGACCTTTGATCTAGTGACCTGAAAATCAATAGGGGCAGGGTTCGACATTAACTTTTATTACAGCAAGACCGTCGGACCAGCTCCTCTTAAAATGTACTAGCCCGAACCTGATGTCTACTAGACCACAAATGACATAGCAAATGAACACAATTGTGTCATGTAACTGTTTAATCAGGATTTATCAGTAAATAATCAGTTAACACCAGATTTTTTTTTGATGCATAGAGTAAAACAATAAAATAAATTATTTTTTTGCTTTTCTCCGTCAAATTCAAGCCATGGGAACTGACTTGATTTTCCATCTACATGTAATATAAAATTGACGTTTTCGTGTTTCTTCATATTTACAGTTCGTGTCAGTTTAAGCGTCGGATTCTTTTTTATTAACTGATTTGTCGGACGAAAATCCGAACTTGAACAAAGCCATTCTTTAAATTAAATTCTCTTGTCTGCTATGCAAAAATGTTTACATTGACCAGCGCTATAGATAACAAGCGTATTTGCGTTATTACGCAATTAAAATAACCAAAAACGTAATTAAATTCAAAATAAAGCGTACAAAAACGCAAATACAAATATAATAACGTAATTCCCGTAAAAAACCTTGCGTCACGAAACGCAATTCTTACGAACACCGGGCGTATTTTAAGACTGGTTATTTTCCGTACAAAAATGTACCGGATAGTTATATGCCGTCCTGTGAAGAAAAGACGGCAGTCTTTCCAGCGGTTATCAATCTTTGGGTATTATTGTAATTATTCTTAGACCAGTCCGATTTCTACTTTCATTTTCTGAAATAATCAGAGTGGCCACTCGTAGACGCAAAAAGAGAGTCGTTACACAAACGGAGGAGCAAAACAGTCGGATTTATTCAAACGCCATGCGGACTAAATTTCATAGCACATTAAGCGTCTGACCAAAATATTTACGACATGCATGTTTTTGTAAAGCTTCTGTACTTTCAGTTTCTATAACGGTGCGTAATAAAAATGTCTAAGCGAGGTCGAAAGACGTCCGCGATTGTTGTGCTAAATATATGTCGATCGCAAAATTTTTCCAACCAAGTAGGCACACGCGAATATGTGCCGAATCATTCGTGTTATCAATTTGTTAGAAACAGTGTATGTAGCAGTTGAAAGTAGCGAGATGACATCCAAAAACATGACAGAAAGTCCGTGATTGAAAAAACCTGTCAAAAGTGGAAAAAGTCATATCCCTGGTTAGAATGTGTTGATGTTGATGAGTCAGAAAAAAAGTTGATATTTGCATACTGCACCCAGTCTGTGCAACAGAAGTAAAGCAGCAATGATTTTGAGGTATAAATGTTAATTACTTATTTCACCCTATTTAAAAACTATTTGAAATTTAAGGACCAGACTTTGATCAGAAATTCAGTAATTGTTTGCTGTTATGTACAGGTACCTTTTTGAATTCCATTTGAATAAATAATATAGTAACCTACTAACCTAACCTTAGTAGATGTTTATTATATTATATATGTCATTCCCTAAATTACCCAATTGAGTAAAAAAAACGGGGGTGAAAAACCCAATTTAGCTCAAAAGTAGGGGGTGATTTTTTTTGCTAAAACTCTATTGAATTTACAAAAGCCCTATTGTTGTCAAAAACAGGGGGTGATTACCCAATATACCCCAAAAGTTATCTATAGCGCTGCATTGACGATACCAATTTTCGTTAGAAGTCGTAAAATCATGCTCTACCGTTTTAAGACACTGCAGAAAATCATTAATATTCATGACAACTTGACCAATGGAAACAAGCAATTTCTGCAGGAAGCACTCCTTTCCGTCTAAAAATAGCAATGAATCATATGAATGCTCCGCCTTTATTTAAATACACTAGTTTTGTTTTAATGTAAATAACAGATACAAGAGTAATTTTACACATTAAAAATAAAGGTTTTCACAGCAGTAAGTTACAGTTATATGAATCAGTAGAGATTTTTTATGTACGACCAGTCAGACAAGCTAGCCCGCATTTTTACAAGCCCGACCACCGATCTTACTAGACAATGTCTGTCGGACGTGCCTTAGTGTCGAACCCTGAGGGGTCATCTGCCAGTCATGATCAATGTACCTATGAAGTTTCATGATCCTAGGCGTAAGCATTCTTGAATTATCATCAATAAACCATTTTACTGTTTCGAGTCACTGTGACTTTGACCTTTGACCTAGTGACCTGAAAATCAATAGGGGTCATCTGCCAGTCAAGATCAATGTACCTATGAAGTTACATGATCCTTGGCGCAAGCATTCTTGAGTTATCATCCAGAAACCATTTAACTGTTTCGAGTCACTGTGACCTTGACCTTTGACCTAGTGACCTGAAAATCGATAGGGGTCATCTGCGAGTCAAGATCAATGTACTTTCATGAACCTAGGCACAAGCGTTCTTAAGTTATCATCCAAAAACCATCTGGTGGGGACTGAGATCCCATCACACCAGTACATAATATAATCTGCAAATGTGGTCCTAAACTGCATCCAAGAACAAGTCACTGTGTTCTTGACCTTCGACCAAGTGACCTCAAAATTAATAGGGGTCATCTGCCTGTCGTGAGCAATGTACCTATGATGTTTAATGATCCTAGGCAAAGCGTTCTTGTGTTATCATCCTTAAACCATCTGGTGGGGATGGAGACCCCACCACACCAGTACATAATGTTATCTGCAAATGTGGTCCTAAACTGCATCCAAGAACGAGTCACTGTGACCTTGACCTTTGACCTAGTGACCTCAAAATTAATAGGGGTCATCTGCCTGTCGTGATCACATTACCTATGAAGTTTCATGATCCTAGGAGTAAGCGTTCTTGAGTTATTATCCGGAAACCATCTGGTGGACGGATATACGGATGGATGGACCGACATGTGCAAAACAATATACCCCCTCTTCTTCGAAGGGGGGCATAAAAAGGTAACTAAGTCTTTCTATAATTCGTATAAAACACATTATATACATGTACGATTGATGACTTTAATTTTCTTTTACTAATGCTATAAAAATGAATATTCATTTTTATCATAAGAAAGAAACCTTTTTTATTTCATTTATCGTCTAAAATAAATGCCCTGCAATAAATGGTATATATGTGTCGAAACCAGTTTGTGTTGACAAGCAAGACACTAGATTCTATAAAGAAAACATTCTAATTTCATCTGAGATGTTGATTAAATTATTTCTTTCTTAGTCAGTGAGTAAATCCATAACTTTATTGACTAGAAAAACATGGCTGTCTGTTGCAATCTCATCTTTATTTGCTCTTATTTTATCGCTGTTCCATTTCATCTACATTTTCATGACAACCTCCTCAACAGTCTTATACTTTCTAACGAGATATTTCATCGTAATATACAGCGTGGCCAACAAAGGGTGGTCAAAACACCATTTATGGTCATACAAGTTTTCTTAAAGTTTAATGGTGTAGAAATGTTTTCTATTGCAGTGTCTTTTAATGCCAATTTCTTCATTGTTCAGTGCCAGAATTATATTTCCAGACTTCATACACAACAGAAAAAGAAGAGAAACATGACAGAAAGTACGGAGAAGGCCTACAATTGTTGTTTAAATGCACCTGACCCGTCTGATAAAACATCCAGACCATAGAAACTTTTCGTAAACCTCAGTTTAATAAATTTGGAATATGTGTCTGATAAACCCCGGCGACAAAACTTAAATAAAATTACACCAGGGGATATTCAGACACTTATTTTTCTATATTTATGACAATTTATCAAATTTTCTTTACTATTACAATATTTAATTCACTTTGAAAAACAATAAAACACATTACAAGTTAAATACACTTTATATGCAATTCATCATACCGACTAAATAGATTTCTTAAAACTTGACCTTTTGATTTTTCGCGCCACAACGCTCTTCCAACAGGTCACGGAAGGGACGCCACTCTCAGAAAATTCATCTCTTCCAGTCAAAATTGTAGAAACAAATGTACATATGGTAAACCAATCAAACAGCCTTTTACAAATCGCAATTATTGTTTTTGTTTATGAGGTAAACAACTACCAAAGGAGACTTAAGGAGTTTATAACAGCCAATTGATACGTGTATTTAGGCGTTTCTTGCGTCGTCCGAAAAAAAACATGTGTCCGATACAAGCCCAGGGACTGTAAGTGATAAAGTTAATTACTTTTAAACTTCCATCTTAAAAAAAGGCTTAAACTATATCAATTAATTCAAAGTCTAACTAATTAGTTATCTACCATGAAATGCTCAAACTAAAACAATTCAATTTATAGAATGGGACAGATTACACCATATAAGACTAGAATACCGTACGTTTATTTCGTTTTCATAAATCTTAAATTTAACTTATCTTCCATTTACGAAGCCAACCAAATAAACGAATTATATCAAATCGTGCATATCAAACAAGATTTACATTTTATAGAATCATACACAATATTGAAGCGAAAGTAAGTTCTATCAACGCGTGTTAACACACTACACATTTTATTTATAACCCATATTGTCAACCAATGGCGAGTCGTATTTACTTCACAGAATCGTGTAAACACATTCAATCCCTTTATCTGTCTTTAAAATAAATGACTGCTAATTACTTACCTTTAACCCGAATTTAATGGGTCGAATCGGTAATCAGTTCACAGATGATTTACTCCCCACTGACAGATTACCATATTGTACACGGTTATTATGCTAAGCCGAATTAACGGACATGCTCCAGTCGCATTCTTCAAAGAGCCGACACTCGTCGATCAGATAAGCTAGTGACTAATTTCTTTGTTCGCATTCGCACAAAAATAGTTCCATTTATTTGTATTGTTTATGCAATATTCTAATTTAGAACGTGATATTATCCGATAAGAAATATATTCATTACAGCATAAAGACTATGAAATTTATCAAATAAATGATAAAACATCAATGTTTTAAATTTTATGCTGCTCTTTACAACCATACTGTATAGGTTTTAGTCTGCAAAGTTATGTTCAACCTCACTAACTGTCGTACTACTTTCTTTCGCAATGAAGAAAAGCTGATGGAAAATCAATAATGAAATATATAATTTCTTTCTTTTAATGCTGTGTCCAATAATTAAGCGTACATAATTTAATTCAAATGATGAATATGTCACTATTGCAGTAATCAGTGTACATTTTCAGACGCAAAATAGTATATTTTGAGCAAAGAGACGGTAAAGGTTAAAGGTCATTGTGATGTTTACGTTATGACGTTATTGATTAGCAACCGCATGTGCCGTCTGTCGTCTGCAAGATGTACTGAAACAATGAAGCATCAAACAAATGGAATCTGATGGTATAATTAAAGCAATATTTTTCTACAATTATTCCTTATTTAAAAAAACAAGTCTTTAATTGGAAATGTTTTATGTTCGATTCAACTTTAACTTGCACTCTTGACAATATATTGCTACAGACCACAGTCAATACATGAGACGTGCTTTGTACAAAGGGGGTTTAATGCATGTGCGTAAAATAACTTGACATGTGCACGTATAGAGGGGCTTTCTAAAGGGACTCACATTTATGCAAAACAACACGTACAACAAATTCTCATAAATTCGAACCGAATTCCAACACACAAAAATAATAACTAGCCATTTTTTAATGTTTGGTTATTTATAATCATCAGTCCAAATAGACAAAAAGTAAAGTGTTTGTAATGCTTGTCACCAACTATTCAATACAAGCAGGTTTTCCTGACATAATATTTAAACTACCCTTCGAAGTTCCACATCAAATGCCTTCCATGTGTAGTGGGATGGCATTCACTTATGCTTCAAGAGGTCCAGTGTTCAAACTCTGGGGCCCAGGGTTCATATTCGAGGGCAGTACTTTTTTATTTGATATTTTTGCTTGGTATTATTATTATTTGAAACTATTGCAAATATTGCAGATTTGTTAGCAACTTAATTTCATAATATGTTTTAAAATATGAAACTCCATGAAAAAAGTCCTTTAAATATTGGTTCACTCTGGTAATTTTTTGCTTCAAACTCAATCTCCTGCAATCTACTGTAGTAATTAGATGAAAAATGAAAAACATAAAGTCTAATGGTAACCAGTGTCTCCACTTGTTCAGAAAAAAATGTTCTTTATATAATATAGCAGTATTTGACTGACAGATGTGGGTATGCTGGCTAATCTCCTGCTTTAATTAAGTGCAAATAAATACAAGTGTGCTCTGTGAAAAAGGGGCTTTAGTCCATGTGCGTAAAGTTTTGTCCCAGATTAGCATGTGCAGTTCGCACAGGCTAATCAGGGGTGACACTTGCCACTTAAACTGGGTTTTTGCTAAGAAGAGACTTTCTGTGAACGATAAATACCAAAAAAGCGGAAATTATTGTCCCTGTTTAGCCTGTGTGGACTGCACAGGCTTATCTGAGAGGACACTTTACTCACATGCATTTAACCCCCTTTTCACACAGCACGGTTCATGCATAATCTTCTAAGAACATGCCATATCTGAAGCTCTGGACTCTCTAATGTCGGATAAATAATTGAGCTACATCCATTTTATTTATGTAAATTTCATTTGAATATCTAAATTAATAAAATATATTTTTTTTATTTGAATATCTAAAAATACATCTATCATACAACTTCAGGGCCCTTGTTCAGCCGATTTTGGGGCCGTTTTATTTTTACTGTAATGTATATTTATGTAAATAACATTAAAATATAGCAATTGTTTATATTTAAAGTGTTGAATGGTTGGTGAAAAGATCTTCTAGAATTCCCTTTGTCGCCCAAAACGACGCGAAATTCCCCCCTCTAAGGGCCCCTCCCCCAAAGTGTAGCAAGGGCCCTGAACTTTATAATTTGTTGATGTTTTTTGTATGCCAATATGTGATCCCTCTTTATGCAGCTGGTTGTACATAACAGTATTCTCCATAAAAAGTGTTCGTAACCAATTAGATTTTCAAAGTAGCCAGCGACTAAGCACTAAAAATGGCTTTTTATGCCCCCGATTTAAATGATCGGGGGTATATGGTTTTTGGTCTGTCTGCCTGGCTGATTGCCTGCCTGCCTGTCTGCCTGCCTGTCTGTCCCAAAATTTAACCTTGGTTAAAGTTTTGCGATAAATTCTGCAATATTGAAAATAGCATCTTGATATTTGGCATGCATGTGTATCTCATTGAGCTGCACATTTTGAGTGGTGAAAGGTCAAGGTCATCCTTTAAGGTCAAAGGTAAAAAAAACAAATACAAGGGAAGTAACAAGCTTTAAAGGGAAATAATTTATATTTATCATTTGACAGGTACAGCTCATTTTTACATTGGAAGCAATATTTTTATGCTCCCCTTCGAAAAAGAGGGGGTATATTGCTTTGCTCATGTCGGTCGGTCTGTCCACCAGGTGGTTGTCAGATGATAACTCAATAACGCTTGGGCCTAGGATCATGAAACTTCATAGGTACATTGATCATGACTCGCAGATGACCCCTATTGATTTTGAGGTCACTAGGTCAAAGGTCAAGGTCACAGGTGAAGGTCACAGTTACTGGAAATAGGCATTTTAAGGATTTAGCATGGTTCAAACAAGGGAAACAACTACCGTTTATGCATGTTCATTTTGTTACAGCATTTGCCTCCCTTGTAATTTATTTAAATTTTACCAAATGTAAGGCTAACTGCATTTTTGTAATGCATTGTATCAAATGCACCACCACCACCACTACCACCACCGCCACCACCACCACCGCCACCACCACCACAATGGCTGCTACTATATAATCAAAACAAAAATATTTAAATCAAAGCGGCGCAGTAGGGGACATTTTGTTTGTGACAAAACACATCTCTTGTTTGCGCTTGGCATTAATATTTTGGGGAAAAGTAGCCGTCCTCTAGATTGTTAGTAACAGTGAAATCACCAGCCGCCGCATAATTTTACGTGATTTCTCGATTCCATGCCAATTTATGGAGATTTGGATAAAAAATGATGGAAAAATTTGAAAGTGACAGAATTATTTGATGTGAGAAGAATAGCATAGATGCATAATTATATTATCTTAATGGTTTTTCTATAAAAAAAAAGGGATTGGACAAATATTTAGTTATGTTCTCTTATTGTCTCTTCTCAAATTTAGGGAAGGTTGGAGAGTCTCCATACACGGAGCAGAGAAAGAAGTCGGTAGCGTTCGCAATTAACCAACCCCTTGTTCCCACTGTGCCCATGGCACCTTCTTCAAACACCCGTGTGCCAGTTGATAAGCAATTACCTACAAATTTGGCCAGGAGGCCATCCAGTAATTTCTTACCCAGTAAGAAACGCATTTCCATGTCCTTAGGCACCCAGGTAGTTAGTTTGTTTTCATTTTTTTTTTAGTACAAAATATCTTTAGACATTACCAAATGTTCAAGTATACATTTACTGTTCAGATGTCAGTTTAACTATTAGTGAGTATGCATTGTAATGAATGTATAGATTATAATTATGAGTCGCGTTCTGAGAAAAATAGATATTATGCATGTGGGTAAAGTGTCGTCCCAGATTAGCCTGTGCAGTCCGCACAGGCTTATCAGTGAGACACTTTCCGCCTAAATTGGATTTTTGCTAACGAGAGACTTCATTTAAACGAAAAATGTCATAAAAGTTCAAAGTGTCATCACTGATTCGCCCTTCCCTTTTAAAATATGTGCCACCCCTTCCTTTTCTTGCTCCAACCCCTAAAAAAATGTCCCGCCCTTTTATTTGTGGCTCTTTCATGTTCATATAAATCCAAGTAAACCCAACATGTTTTTTTATTTACTCGCAGTATTTTCAGGTTTTATGCTGTTTGCTGCTATTTGGTCACCAAGGGTTGAAAATAAAGCCTTTAAAAATTAAATTTAGTAAGAAAGTTATTTATTTAAATCAGCTTTCTAAGGGACTAAATGTGTCAAAAATGTATCAAATTAGTAAAGGGTTAAACTAAATTATCCAACCTAACCTTAATCTTGACCTAATTTGGCCTGTCCAGCTCCATAAAGGGACATGCGTGGCATATCAAGTTAATCAAGTGAATTATTTTGCTTCAAATTTAAAAAAAAATTGCGTGATAGACCATGAAGTTTTGAAAAAATGATACATTATTTTAATATGCATATCAATAATAGTATTCCAATTGTTTATAAGTGCATGTTTAACTGCATTAAAACATTGATATAATAAAGGGTTGCTTGAATTCATTCTTATGATAAAGATAATGATTTTAGTAAATATCCTTACACGTGCATGCAGTTTTAGAATTAGTTTTTTTAGACAATAGCCGGGCTGTGAGCCACCAGTTGACCTTTTACCACTTAGATACGTTATAAACCATTTACCACTTAGAAACTTATTTTAAATAAGTTATTTAATCCTTTTCCACTTAGATATGTATTTTGCTCCATTTGTAGTCCCTTAGAAAGTTTTATTTTATTTAAGACCTTTTAAGGCTTCATTTCCAACATTTAGATACTGATGAGCAGCAAACAGCATAAAACCTGAACAGACTGCGAGTTACTCTTAACAACGTCAAGTCTGTTGTAATTCAATGACAACTCTACTTTGTGCGTTTGCACTTGTGTTATGCATTCACCGCCGCGTAACATTTCTAATCTTATTGAGTTGATTGGAAATGTTTACCATAGTTTGGGAAATTTTGGTCAGATTTTTGGGAACAACTGTTACTTTTTACAATAGGAAACAGCTAGTAACATGTTAGCATAATGTTTGTTTTATGTTTAGGAGGAAAGCATTGTTCAGCGAGGCCAAAAACAAAAGTCGAGAAAGATGTCCCTTGAAGCAAAGTCTATCTCAGACATTGATGCGTTTCCAACAGTCAAAACACATGTGGAAAATATCACTGAGGCGCCATCTACAACAACCCATTTTCCAGATCTTGCGCAGGCAAGACCACAGGTGGAAGTCAAGATTCAAAGGGAAACAATAAAACCACTGGGACGGAATGAGAAATCAAAGCCAGGTAACTGTGTCTGGATAACATACCCATAGTGGTCTCCCTTCATTTGGTGAACCATGATTTCCCATAGTATTGGGAAACTAAATAGATTAAAAAGAATCCTTTAAAATGTTTATAATGCTTTACAAATGGTTCATAAATTTAATAAAAAATATTTGCAGTTGACTGGTACAGTAATCCAAGGTTGGTAATCCAATCACATTGGAACACTTATTACGTCCCCCATCACTATAGTGGGGGACATATTGATTTTGCTCTGTCTGTTAGTTTGTTGCTTTGTTTGTTTGCGCCAACTCTAACATTTGCGATAACTTTTGCAATATTGAAGATAGCAACTTCATATTTGGCTTGCATGTGTATCTCATGGAGCTGCACATTTTGAGTGGTGAAAGGTCAAGGTCATCCTTCAAGGTCATAGGTCAAATATATGGGTCAAAATTGCTCATTTAATGTACCTTTTTGCAATGTTGAAGACAGCAACTTGATATTTGGCATGCAAGTGTATCTCATGAAGCTGCACATTTCGAGTGGTGAGAGGTCAAGGTCATCCTTCAAGGTCAAAGGTCAAATATATGGGGACATAGTGTTTCACAAACACATCTTGTGTTTCCTTATGCAAAATTGTTTCTCAAATCATACTCCTTTTAAACCTTTCTCCACCAATAGCAAAGTAAAAATGACTGTATGCAAACAGCATAAAACCAGAACAGCCTGAGATTAACTCAAAGTCTGTTATGGTTTAATGCTGTATGCTGCTGATCTGTACCTTATGATTGGAAATAAACACTTTCAAATTTGAATCTAGCAAGATAGGCCTTATATTGACTTTGATTTTCTAAAGGACAACATTTCGTCAAAGTGCTTATCTAACTGGTTATGGGTAAAATATCCTATCAACCTGTTCTGCAGTTTTCTTTATTGAAAATATTTGCTATTTCAACCCTTTGAACCCTTTCCCCCATAAAAAGCAAAGTGAAAATGGCTTTTTCAACAAGCATAAAACCATGACAGCCTGTGAGTAACTCGCAGTCTGTTCAGGCTTTATGCTGTTTGCTGCTCATCAGTATCTAAGGTTTGCAAATGAAGCTTTTAAAATTTGAATCTAGGAAGAAAGGTCTTTAATAAAATTTAACTTTCTAATTGACTACCAATGCGTCACAAAAGGTCACAATGTGGTAAAGGGTTAACTATGTTTCAGCAAAGAGCAGCCCCTGGGACAAGATTGACTTCAAGTCTCAACTTAGGATGGACCCGTTTGAAATGGCCAGCATGATGAGCAGTGGGTCCAGCCCCTTAAGCCCCTTCATGAAAGTAAACAACATTTTAGGGTTAGCCGAATTAATGTCCCCTGATCTCCGCTGTGATGTTGGCTTTTACCCTCACAGTCTTCTAACTCGCAGGAGGTAAGTGTCAAGAATGGGATGTCTGTTTTTAGCATTTAGAAGTTAGAGTATTTTACAAGGAATAACAAATAAATCCTACAAGGTTTCAACTGTTAAACTGTAAATTGCATCAGATAGGGCATAATAAATGAACTGCACTGCTCTCATATCTTGACACCTTTAATGGCACTGCACCGGGTCATATCATTTTTTCCTCAACATGTTGAATGTTAAGTCAAATTTCTCCACCAATACGAATTTTTGTAAGAAACTATGGCGGATATGTTACTCAGGGACATTGGTAGATATCATGTTCGTTGCAAAAACTTTTTTCACTGGCATACCTTTAAAGAAATTTGTAAATAAAGTGCTAAACAGGGGACAAATCCCTGCATCATCAACTTCAAATAGCCATATTTCAATAAATCCTGATAATAATAACCAGGATTTTTCAAACATACATGATAATACCTCCTTTGCATATACCAAAATATATTTTAATTCAAACATGCCTTTAAACAATTATGGAACTGGATTTATTTACCCTACCAAAATTCAGCAAAAACTTTTCCAAGCACATCAATTTTTGACATCATATTGGGTTTCCGGGGATGTTATTTTTGCATTTAAATTTTGTCCAAATTACATCTTAAAAACTAATAGAGTTATCCCTTTGAAACTGTATTTGTATAGTTATTGTCCTTTAGTATATTTGTGTACTTAAGGTAATTGTTTTTAAAATAAGGACTCCACATGATTCAGTTTGACCCAACACCTATGTATGTGTTTAGTTGCATAAAGCAAGGGAATTTATGTACTTCTGTACAAAAACAACAACAAATCTGTGTTAGGGGCAACTTTTTAAGCAAAACACCAGAGACAAAAGTTGTATAGACCTTTTGTTTGGAGTCAAAACTTGGTCGTATATTTTTCATGGGAATAACTTATATAATTAAAAAAATAATGTCGAAACAACAACTTAGATTTGTATATAAGACCCCTGGCATGTTTCTATGGGACCCCTGGCATGTTTCTATGAGGACCCCTGGCATGTTTCTATGGAGACCCCTGGCAAGTTTCTATGAGGACCCCTGGCATGTTTCTATGGAGACCCCTGGCATGTTTCTATGGGCAGGTCCTCCTCATCGATGTACAGCAACGGCGAGGTCATGGAGGTGCTGGCAGAGCTACAGAAACGGATACGTCAACGAAAGGAGGACGACATTAAAGCAGAGCTCACGGCCATAAAACAGCGTGTACAAAAGGTACGTTAAATGTTGTTGTTGTTTTTTTTGTCCGAAATTATGTCTGTTGCTTGATTTGAGATGCCATGAGTGATATTTATTGCATCTTTTACTGCTCAATTCAGTGATTTGTTTTCCCAAAAAAACAGCCTCTTGCATGCTGTTTCCCAATTGCAAAATAAACATTTTTTCCCCAAAAAATCAGTAAAAGAATTCCCGCTGAAGATGCTTGATGTTTTCAATTAACTCAATAATTGGTTTGTTGAGTTTATTATACAGAAATATAATTCAATAGCTCTTGATAATATAAATGTAAAGATGCAGTTAAACATGCACCTACAAATAAATGTAATTGTCATATTATATTGTGTTATTTATTATCATACTAATATTGTTGTTTTTTTTCAAATTTCCTGTTTTATCTCACATTTTTTATAAATTCAAGAGGCACAGGCTTTCAAATATAAAGCAAAAATTCACTGGTGTAAGAAAACAAAGTCCTTGACAAATTACAATATGCACATGTTTTTCCATTGTGACATATTAACTTGACATATGTTGACAAAATCTTTAAGTAATAATAGCCCCAAATTAATTATATTACTTATTATGTTAATTCTTGTTTACTTTTCTGATTATTTTGATATATCCTCTTGAGTTAGAAACAAGGATTTATAGTATATATATATTATATAACATATTTACAGGTGCATACAGTCTCATGAAATATTGGTCATCGATGACACTTTCGATTTTCATGGAATTGTTTGTTTTAAAGAATGTCCTTTTTAAACAAACATCCAGTTTAGGCAGAAAGTGTCAACCCTGAACAGCCCGTGAGGACTGCACAGGCAAATCTTGGTCAACACTTCATGCACATGTATTAAGCCCAGTTTTCACAGACTGTGTCTCATATCCTCTGTGTGGGAAAAGTAGTGTTGTGGTGTGATGCTGGACCAGGAATTGCTAGGTCCCTTATTTGAATCCCATTCAGATCCCTGGAATTTGTATGGCCAAAACCTCATACCATGCTTGCTCCTCTCCACTCAGGTGTAAAATGGTCCTTGTGAAGGCAATAAGCCAAGGTGCCGTGGCTGTATATCCCATTGATCAGGTGGTGAATGTGAAAGTCTGCTGAAGATGTCATCATGTTATCAATATCAGACTATAAACCTATATGCATCTTTACTTTGAAAAGGGTTCAGAAGCAAACACAATTGTCTTTAATAGCGTTCAGGAGCCAAATTGTTTAACCCTTTACCACTTATATATGTATTTTGAAACATTTGTAGTCCCTTACAAAGTTACATTTAATTAAAGACATTTCTTACTAGGTTCAAGTTGTAAAGGCTTCATTTCCAACCCTAAAATACTGTTGAGCAGCATAAGACCTGAACAGACCGCACGTTTCTTGCAGGCTGTTCTAGTTTTATGCTGGTTGCAAAAGCCATTTTTACTTTGCTTCTTATGAGGGAAAGGGTTCAGGCACCTGCATTAAGACCCTTTTTTCCAAGAGTGTGTCTTATATCCTCTATCTACCCATCCTTGCCAGAGCCTGGAGGATGTAGACATGGCTGACAACCCCGATGAGGATCCTAGTGTGGTCCAGACACCGACCTTCACCTCGGCCTTCAACACCCGCGCCATGTGGGAGAAAATGCAGGAGAGAAATCAGCTTCTAGAGCGAGTCGATGGTTTTGCGGAGAATGCCGTAAACAAGAAACAAATGATCATGGAAGTGAACTACTGGCTTCAAGACAATCTCAATATGGTAGCTTTTAATGATATTATTTTTATGCCCCCAGATCGAAAGATCGGGGGGTACATGTATATGGTTTTTGGCCTGTCTGTCATTTTATGTGTCCGTGTGTGTGTCCTGAAACTTTAACCAAAACTTTAACCTTCTTCATAACTTTTGCAATATTGAATGTAGCAACTTGATATTTGGCATGCATGTGTATCTCATGGAGCTGCACATTTTGAGTGGTGAGAGGTCAAGATCAAGGTCATCCTTCAAGGTCAAATGTTAAAAAAAATAATTCAAAGCGGCGCATTAGGGGGCATTGTGTTTCTGACAAATTCATCTCTTGTTCTTTAATGTCCTTGGCCCTTTCTAATAGTTTAATTAATATTTTTCAATTAAGACATTGTTTATAGTTACTAGGGATGGCAAAATTATTCGAATATTCGAATATTCGATTGAATGGTCAGCATTCGAATAATAAAAATGATATTCGCAAATTCGCATTTTTATTCAAACGTAATTTCACCAATATTTAATGACCTGCGAACCGCTTACTAAAAAGCAACCGAAGCCACCTGGGAGTAACATGTTTGACGTGACGTTCTTCGTGTCAAACTGATAACGCGGCCCGTATCAGTGTTGATTGCGCAATGCAATATACACGCTCTAAGAAAGGCCCCGACTGTTGTTTGCCAATGGGGTGCCAATTAACGGTTTCAATTGACTGGCGAATATTAATTAAGTATTGTGATCACAGTATGTACAGCCATTTAAATGTGTGAATTACTCAAATCGCACAATGCAATATACTTACTATAAGAAAGGGCCCGAACTGTTGTTTGTCAATTAGGTACCAATTAAGGGCTTCAAATTACTTGCGAATAATAATTTAGTTTTTGTTATCACAGTTTGAACAGACATTTAAATAATGTGAATTACTCAAAAGTAACAGATGATATAAACTAAACAATCATCAAGGAATCATAATTCAAATCTGAAAATGCCACCAGCCCCTTCTGCAGTATGGAATACTTTACACGGTCTGTGGATAAGAAGACCGCAACGTGTAATGTGTGTAAACTTAGTTTTACATATGCGCGGTCTGCTACAAATCTGTGGAATCATTAAAAATTAAAATTCTATGACACGATGTTTTACATTCTATTTGTGCCCGATCACAGTACCGGTCATAGTATTAGTCGACAGCGATACAATTTTTCGATAGCAACGTTAATAAACAGCCTCGTATTTAGCAAACGGATATAACTTACAAACCAATGGAAATTAACACATAACAAGGTAAAATCAATCCAGCCGTTTTATGCGAATATTCGAATATTCGATTGAATGAATTTGCGAACATTCGAATACCGATATTGGTATTCGATGCCATCCCTAATAGTTACACATACAAATCAAAGCTTATTTTTATGTAACATGTACTTGTAAATAGAAATATCACCAGATCACAGGATTGCAATGGTGTCTCAAACTGTGTGCAATGATCATTTCTATGAAATCCAATGTAAATAATGATTGCAAATGAAGGCTTTTCTATGCAGATTGCATATTATTTCTTGAAATTAATGCATGAAGTAATTTTCCACTTGTTTACATCCTGATTTGGGCACATAATTTTTTATTTGCAAGGCGGATGATCAACATGTACTCTTTTGTGTGCCTAATTGTTCTTTTACTCCTCTTGGCGAAAGGGCAAGTGCTACTGAGTTTATTCAGGAAACTCATATTCTTAATGCCAGATATCAGTTCATACTCATTATCTGAAGGCCCGTTAATGTTGCACACTAATTTTCTTTATGCCTGTTTATGTTGCATACTCATTTACAAAAGCCAGTTAATGTTGCATACTCATTTACAAAGGCCAGTTAATGTTGCATACTAATTTTTGAAGGCCACTTAATGATACATACTCATTTACAAAGGCAAGTTAATATTGCATACTCATTTTTGAAGGCCAGTTAATGTTGCATACTCATTTTTGAAGGCTAGTTAATGTTGCATACTCATTTTTGAAGGCCAGGTAATGTTGCATACTCATTTTTAAAGGCCAGTTAATGTTGCATACTCATTTTTGAAGGCCAAGTCATGTTGCATACTCAATTTTGAAGGCCAGTTAATGTTGCATACTCATTTTTGAAGGCCAGTTAATGATGCATACTCATTTTCAAAGGCCAGTTAATGTTGCATACTCATTTTTGAATGCCAGTTAATGTTGCATACTCATTTACAAAGGCCAGTTAATGTTGCATACTCATTTTTGAAGGCCAATTAATGTTGCATACTCATTTTCAAAGGCCAGTTAATGTTGCATACTCATTTTGGAAGGCCAGTTAATGTTGCATACTCATTTTTGAAGGCCAGTTAATGGTGCATACTCATTTTTGAAGGCCAGTTTACGTTGCATACTCATTTTTGAAGGCCAGTTAATGTTGCATACTCATTTTTGAAGGTCAGTTTAGGTTGCATACTCATTTTTGAAGGCCAATTAATGTTTTATACACATTTTTTAATGTTGCATACTCATTTTCGAAGGCCAGTACATGTTGCATACTCATTTTTGAAGGCCAATTAATGTTGCATACACATTTTTAAAGGCCAGTTAATATTGCATACTCATTTTTGAAGGCCAGTTAATGTTGCATACTCATTTTCGAAGGCCAGTTAATGTTGCATACTCATTTTTGAAGGCCATTTGATGTTGCAAACTCATTTCTAAAGGCCATTTAATGTTGGATTGTTGAGGCTGGTTAACCTGAAATTTTTGAAGGCCAGTTTCTGTTGTTCACCCATTTCTGTAAGGCAAGTGAAGTATATAAACATTACTTTTCTAAAGACCAGTGAAGTATATATACATTAATTTTCTAAATACCAGTGAAGTATATATACATTAATTTTCTGACAGCCAGGGAAGTATATATACTAATTTTGTGCAGTCCAGTGATGTGGCTACCCCAGAGGAGCTCAAAGCAATGGTAGAAGAAGCAGCAGACTTGCACAATGTCATATCGTATGTACTTATAATTTGTCTTATCATAATAAATACAATGAAAGATCACTACAAGAACAGCTTACATTTGTTATTTTATAACAACATATCATTAATAACATTTATCAATTACATTGTGTCTTGTTTTAAAATTTGACTTAATGAAAAAATCATTATTATTGCCTGAATGTCAATACGCGTGTTTTTGTATTTTTATCAGTGAGGTTTACATTTAAAAAATCCCTGGAAATATGTATTTTTATTGACACATTTATAAACTGATGTCTCTCAGCAACCACCCTATTCTAGTTCCCATGATAACATTTCAGCACTTCCATGGAAGAGTTTATCAACACGGGTGACAAGGTGGTGGAGAAAGGGCGCCTGCTACTGCAGGAGACGAGCAAAATCATTGAAGAGTAAGTCTAGAGCTTATGATTGAAAATAGAATTAGGGTCCAAAGGTTATATACCAAACTAGAGCCAGGGATTTTCAATTAAATAGGGTACTGGAGCCACTGTTTTTAACTTAAATAGTGTTCAGAAGCACAAAAAACACCCTGAAAAGGGTTGAGGGGCCGAAGTCTTTAAAGTTAAAATGGTTCATGAGCCAAAGTCTTTAACTTGATAAGGGTTCATGAGCCAAAGTCTTTAACTTGATAAAGATTCATGAGCCAAAGTCTTTAAAGTTAAAATGGTTCATGAGCCAAAGTGTTTAAAGTTAAAATGGTTCATGAGCCAAAGTGTTTAACTTGATAAGGGTTCATGAGCCAAAGTCTTTAACTTGATAAGGGTTCATGAGCCAAAGTCTTTAACTTGATAAGGGTTCATGAGCCAAAGTGTTTAACTTGATAAGGGTCCATGAGCCAAAGTCTTTAACTTGATAAGGGTTCATGAGCCAAAGTCTTTAACTCGATAAGGGTTCATGAGCCAAAGTGTTTAACTTGATAAGGGTTCATGAGCCAAAGTGTTTAACTTGATAAGGGTTCATGAGCCAAAGTGTTTAACTCGATAAGGGTTCATGAGCCAAAGTCTTTAACTTGATTAGGGTTCATGAGCCAAAGTCGTTAACTTGATAAGGGTTCATGAGCCAAAGTGTTTAACTTTATAAGGGTTCATGAGCCAAAGTCTTATGACTAGATAAGGGTTCATGAGCCAAAGTCTTTAACTAGATTAGGGTTCATGAGCCAAAGTCGTTAACTTGATAAGGGTTCATGAGCCAAAGTGTTTAACTAGATAAGGGTTCATGAGCCAAAGTCTTTAACTAGATAAGGGTTCATGAGCCAAAGTCTTTAACTAGATTAGGGTTCATGAGCCACAGTCGTTAACTTGATAAGGGTTCATGAGCCAAAGTGTTTAACTAGATAAGGGTTCATGAGCCAAAGTCTTTAACTAGATTAGGGTTCATGAGCCAAAGTCGTTAACTTGATAAGGGTTCATGAGCCAAAGTGTTTAACTTGATAAGGGTTCATGAGCCAAAGTCTTTAACTAGATAAGGGTTCATGAGCCAAAGTCTTTAACTAGATTAGGGTTCATGAGCCAAAGTCGTTAACTTGATAAGGGTTCATGAGCCAAAGTGTTTAACTAGATAAGGGTTCATGAGCCAAAGTCTTTAACTAGATTAGGGTTCATGAGCCAAAGTCGTTAACTTGATAAGGGTTCATGAGCCAAAGTGTTTAACTTGATAAGGGTTCATGAATCAAAGTCTCTAACTGGATAAGGGTTCATAGACCAAAGTCTTTTAACTTGATAATGGTTCATAAGCCAAAGTATTTAACTGGATAAGGGTTCATAAACCAACGTATTTGACTGGATAAGTGTTCATGAGCCAAGGTCTTGAACTGGATAAGGGTTCATAAGCCAAAGAATTTAACTGGTTAAAGTTTCATAAGCCAAAGTATTTAACTGGATAAGGGTTCATGAGTCAAAGTCTTTAACTGGATGAGGATTCATGGCCCAAAGTCTTTAACTTGATAAGGGTTCATGAGCCAAAGTCTTTAAGTTGTTAAGGGTTCATGAACCAAAGTCTTTAAATAGTTAAGGGTTCATGAGCCAAAGTCTTTAAATTGTTAAGGGTTCATGAACCAAAGTCTTTAAATGGTTAAGGGTTCATGAGCAAAAGTCTTTAACTGGATAAGGGTTTATTAGCCAAAGTATTTAACTGGATAAGGGTTCATGAGCCAAAGTATTTAACTGGTCAGGATAAGAGTAAATGACCCAGGGTCTTTAACTTAATACGGGTTCATGAACCAAAGTCTTTTACTGGATAAGGGTTCATGAGCCAAAGTCTTTAACTTGATAAGGTTTCATGACCAAAGTCTTTAACTTGATAAGGGTTCATGAGCTAAAGTTCATGAGCCAAAGTCTTTAACTAGATCAGGGTTTATGAAACACAGTCTTTAACTTGATATGGGTTCATGAACCAAAGTTTTAAACTGGATAAGGTTTCATAAGCAAAAGTCTTTTATTTGATAAGGGTTCATGAGCCAAAGTCTTTGACTGGATAAGGGTTCATGAGCCAAAGTCTTTAACTTGACAAAGTTACGTGAGCCAAAGTATTGAACTTGATAAGTTTTCATGAGATTAAGTTTTCAAGTGGATAAGGGTTGTTGAGCCAAATTGTTTGACTTGATAAGGGTTCATGAGCCAAAGTCTTAAACTAGAAAATAGTTAATGGGCCAAAGTCTTTAACTTGATACAATTTCATGAGCTAAAGTATTTAACTAGATAAGGGTTCATGAGCCAAAATCATGAACTTTTTAACGTTTCATGAGCCAAAGTCTTTTACTTGATACATTTTCATGAGCTAAAGTATTTAACTAGATAAGGGTTCATGAGCCATTAAGTCATGAACTTTATAAGGTTTCATGAGCCAAAGTCTTTAACTTGATAAGGACTCATGAGCCAAAGTTTTTAACTTAAATTAGAACTGCTGTCTTTGTCTTTATTTCAATAATACAGTGGAAACCCTCTAAACCGGATCCTCTACATACCGGAATCCTCTCTTAACCGGACAAATTGACCAGTCCCATTTTTTCCCCTTACGTAAAATATCTCCTCAAGACCAGAATCCCCTCAATTCAGAATACCGGTCATTCTTTGGATCAAATTGGGTCATTCCATACGTAATTGTATCTCTCTTAACCGCTCAGGGCCGGTTTATTGCACCTTAGACCTAGTGTCAAAAAGTTGTGAATAGCGGATTAAAGACGCGTTAAATTAATAAAGGTGGTCGAAAAATGTGCAAACTGTAAAAATCGCAAAACAATTTAGAGATACTTGTCCTGTGATATACATATCGATCAATAGAGGTGATAATACAGATTATAATTACTGAAAACAAACAGAGTTATTTAGTGTGTTTTGTTTTTGATGAAGGAAGCTGTGCTAAATTTTAATAATCTTTATGCTATTTAATTCTGTGTTATTTTTTTACAATTGCTAATTTGGTGTCATAGAAAATGGTGATTTGTAGAGTTATTGAAGCAGTTGCATTAAGATATTCATTTAGATTTTCAAATTGGTAATTAAGATAACTAAGACTAAAAATGTCCGAACCTCCTTCTAAGTCAATGCAAGTGGAATTGTCTCTACAAGACAAAGTCAAATTGATAAAAGAGTCAGAGATGTTCCCTAAACCTACACTAAAGATGCTGTCAGAGAAATAATGGGTAGGACAATCGGAGATATCATGCGAGAAAAGTAAATTCACCTAACAAATGCATACATGAATAAAATAGTTTGTTTTTCAGGGTGCACTGTTTGATTTATGTTGTGACTGATATTGATAATATATGTAAAATTTTTTTATATAATTGCTGAAAGTGTTTTGCCCACATTAGGCTATGTAATTCACTTTCTAAAAGTAAAATAGTCAATGTCCCCTCTAAACCAGAATCCTCTCTAAACTTGAATTTCCTCTCGGTCCCGGGGTTGTCCGGTTTAGAGGGGTTCTACTGTGCTTTATACGAAGCATCCCATGGGGATCAAGAACATGACACAAAATGAAATTAAGTAATGTAGTATTCTTTGGGAAAAAGGAAAATAAAATGGTTAATTAAAAAGCAAGTACCGGGGGATATTTAAATTCTTTGCCAGAATATAAACACATTTAAGATGTTTTCATAAATCAAACATCAGTTAAAATCTTGTTTCTTTTTTTGCAGAAGACGAGCACATAGAGATAAGAGTTCAAAAAGAGAAAAAATGAATATCTATGATGGTAAGGCTTGCCTTTTGTCAGAAACTAATCACATCTATTGGAATTTAGTCTGCGTTTAAATCAAATAGTTTGAGCTTTATTACTCATAAGTTTGTAATTGTAATGCTGTGGTTAAGGTTTACATATAACAACTGCATGGCCTTTGAATCTTGAACATACTTGTGTCAATATTCTAATTCATGAATTATAATCTCAATGCTTTAGATGAGTTTTATAATCATGCTCGATTGTTTTCCTCCTCAAAACTTTTTTTGAGTTATCTACTTAGAAGGCAGGTTACTTTTTTAGTATCAACCATTATCTAAAACAGATAGGGAGTTGAATTTCAGATGCATCTTCAGGCTCATAATAAACTTACAGATATTCAATTTTATTCATCTTAAGATATGTTATTGGGGTCCTTGCATTTGGTGACTGTTTGCCTGAAAATATGCATTAAACTTTTAAGCGTTCTGTCTTAAGGCACCCCTTGAAATATCCCTGATACAAAGTTGGTTTTGTTTGATTACTACCCTGTACATTCAGTTACCTGAAACGCAGTTGTCAGAGTTTCAACATATTATGACTGGTTTAAAGACCAATACTAATATGTGACATCTGTTGTTAATGGTAACTGTAGGTTATACAGAAATTTTACCTTAGTTTTAAGTAGAGATTTGTAAAATAAGCACAGTTTTAAATAAGCTTAAATTGAATCAATTACTCGGATTAATTGATTGCGCAATATAAAAATGGCTGCCTTTTTCAGTCGAATTTTCAGGTTTTTTGGTTTTGAATATTTTTTTCTTCGTTTTGGCTTAAAAACAATTGCATGTGCGTTATACATGGGGGCGCCATATTTGTGGTAAAATTCGGTAGTTCATATATTTGTACCACCATATTGGCTCAAGTATACTTGTCACTGCAGAAAAGGTGCTGTTGTCGGAGCCTGCTAAATGGGAGAGCTCGGTAGCGATGATCCTGTCAGTGTTTGAAGACAGCCACAAGATGATGAAGAATGTAGTGCTGAAAAATTGTAAGGACTTGATGAGATATCTCTGCCCTAGAGTAACAAGTGCCTATCTGATTATTAAAAAATAAGAAAATATGCGTTTTTAAATGCTCTGTGATTTGTAAAAAGGGGTTTAATGTATGTGTGTAAAGTGTTGTCCCAGATAAGCCTGTCCGCACAGCCGAATCATCGAAGACACCTTCCGCTTTTATGATTTTTTTTGTTTAAAGAAAATTTTTAGGCATTCAGTGTCGTCCCTGAATAGCCTGTGCAGGTTGAACAGGCTGATATGGGACGACACTTTACACACATGCATTAAACCAACTTTTCACAGTGTGCGGCTCATATATATTTTTTCATGCCCTTCAGCCCTCAAGCTTAGTCAGAATCAGTTTGAGTACATGATGCTGGCGTCCGAGATTCGTGCAAAAGAGTTTGAAGACAAGAGGAAGATGTGCATAGAACTTCAGGGGGTATAGTTTTGTTTGAACCTTTACCACTGAGATACGTATCTTGACGGGTTTGTAGACCCTTAGAAAGTTACATTTAATTAAAGACCTTTCTTACTAGATTCAAATTTTTAAGGCTTCTTCAAATTTTAGATACTAATGAGCAGCAAACAGCATGAAACCCGAACAGACTGCGAGTTACTCGTAGGCTGTTCTGATTTTATGCTGTTGTGCACATAGCCATTTTCACTTTGCTTTTAAGTGGGAAAAGGTTAAACCTGTTTATTTTAGCGCAATTACATCAAAAGCGTAAGTCTTATTGAAACACTATTGTTTCTGTTTCCTGGGCCTAGACCCAGTACTTGGTGTGTTTTGGGGAGATCTAAACAACTGTCACACTGCTGGGATGAACCCATTACTTTCTGGTCACTAGGGGGACATTATATCCACTGCACCATGGCAACCTTTGCAGGGGGTATTCTTATGATGTTAAATGTTTTAGCTTACATGTGCACAACACGGTCATAGTGAGCATTTGGAATTGCCTGTTGTCTATTGTTCGTTCTTTTTTGTTCAAGTAATGCCCCTGGAATCAAAACCCGCCGTGCTCAGAGTTCACATTGTTTGTATAGACTTTTATATTAAAATGACTTTTTTTTCTGAAACTGCAAAGTGTTACATTTTTTATGTGACCTTGATTAGTGGTTATTTACAGTGAAACCTTGCTATGAAGACCTCATGTGGCACTTCTGAAAAGTGGTCTTGATAGGTTACAATGTGTTCTGTTTATTCTCTTAAAAACCGTTCAGTGTATCTGTTGCATCTCATAAATATGGCCAGTTTAAAAGGAAATGTTATTTTATGCTATCTTATGACAGATTGGTTTGATATATTTTCGTCCATCAATATATGTTGTGTCCAATAAAGCTTACACATACATTTAACCCTTTTAAAACAAAATATTGGATGTTAAAACATTTGTATACGCCCATCTTATGATTGGAATACCCTCAGTGGACAGATGGGCGAGCAGATTGACTGTGGCTCCCTAAGTCTTACATTCTTCATTGAATCTTCACCACACTGTCTGGAAATGTTTGTTTACATAAATGGAGGCAAAGTTTGAAAAAGGGTCAATTTGCAATGTAAAAACACCTTTTCTTAATGCTGGTGAACAGAAGTTGCACTCTGCCAAACTGGGAACCGACCGGGTGAGTAGGGAGGTGGAAGAGCAAAAGAAGAAGGTCGCACAGATGGGACAAGAGATGGAGACGTCCAATAAAGCACTTGTAAGTATATACAAAGCGAACTTGTAAGTATATACAAAACAAAACATTTGTATTGCACCTGGAAGGATATTTATATTTGCATATTCGCAACAATCTTGCCTCATGCAAATGCTTGTTTTTCATTGTGAACATGTCATTTTCCCTATTAGTTCAAAAGTAATACTTACAGAGCAGAGATTGACAGTTTGAAGTAATTATGCTGGTATTAAAAGATTATTTCAACAAGAGTTTAGGGTAAGAAAAGACTATATTCCCATGACTGACTTGCCTTGTAATTTTAATACTTCTTCTCAAGAGGACATCTAAGTTTTCAAAGAAAATCTAAGGTTCCATCAATTACTTGTAGGGCTCGTTTCCATCACTTATTCATAGGCGATCATGACACTTCATATCAATCCTTGCTTGTAAAATTTGAGCATTGTTATGGGGAAAACTGTGTTATATGCATATGCGTTAAGTGTTGTCCCAGACTGGGCAGTCTGCACAGGCTAATTAGGGACAAAACTTTTTGCTTTCACTGAAATTTTGGTATAAAGGAAGTTCCATCTGAATGAAAATCCTTTCTAGGCGGAAAGTGTTGTCCTTGATACCCACTGCAGTCTGAACAGGCTTGTATGCAACATTTAATGTACATGCATTTAGCCCAGGCTTGTATGGGACATTAAATGTACATGCATTTAGCCCAGGCTTGTATGGGACATTTAATGTACATGCATTTAGCCCAGGCTTGTATGGGACATTTAATGTACATGCATTTAGCCCAAGCTTGTATGGGACATTTAATGTACATGCATTTAGCCCAGGCTTGTATGGGACATTAAATGTACATGCATTTAGCCCAGGCTTGTATGGAACTTTAAAAGTACATGCATTAAGCCCAGGCTTGTATGGGACATTTAATGTACATGCATTTAGCCCAGGCTTGTATGGGACAATAAATGTACATGCATTTAGCCCAGGCTTGTATGGGACATTAAATGTACATGCATTTAGCCCAGGCTTGTATGGACATTAAATGTACATGCATTTAGCCCAGGCTTGTATGGGACATTTAATGTACATGCATTTAGCCCAGGCTTGTATGGGACATTAAATGTACATGCATTTAGCCCAGGCTTGTATGGGACATTTAATGTACATGCATTTAGCCCAGGCTTGTATGGGACATTTAATGTACATGCATTTAGCCCAGGCTTGTATGGGACATTAAATGTACATGCATTTAGCCCAGGCTTGTATGGGACATTAAATGTACATGCATTTAGCCCAGTTTTCCCAGAACTATGTTCATGTTTTAAAGGAGAACCTGCAGCAGAGAAACCAAGAGTTGCAAAGCAAAGTGATGGAGCTGAACGCCAAAATACGCTCGCTGGAGGAGCAGCTGGTGATAGCCAACACCCCACGCACACCCCCACCCCCTCCAACACCACCACCACCACCCACCCCAGGTCAGCGCTTTTTTCTTATTAACAATAGGGGCTTTAATAACACCACCACCACCACCCACCCCAGATCACGGCTTTCTTTTGGCCATCATTCTGGGAAGACTGGGCTTAATGCGTGTGCCTAAAGTGTTGTCCCATACAAGCCTGTTCAGACTGCACAGGGTAATCAGGGACAACACTTTCCCCCTAGACTGGATTTAAAAAAAAAAAGTTACATCTAACGAAGTATTAAAAAAAACTATTCCATAAACACCAAAAGTGCTGTCCTTGATTAGCCTGAGCTGACTACACATGCTTATATATGGGACAACACCTTATGCACATGCATTAAGCCCCATTTTCCAATAGCAAGCCTCCTAGTCTTTGAGTCTAGGCCCCAAGTAGGGGCTGCAATAAGGCTTCATTTTTCAGATCTGGGCATTCGTGTTAATAAATCGCCTTTAAACACAACACTCTCACTGTGAGCCTTTGTCTGTTGTTCAATGCCTTTGGTCTGTTGTTCAATGCATGTAGTCTGTTGTTCAATGCCTGTAGTCTGTTGTTCAATGCCTGTAGTCTGTTGTTCAATGTATGTAGTCTGTTGTTCAATGTCTGTAGTCTGTTGTTCAATCCTGTAGCCTTGTGTCCACAATTGTTGCCTTGTAAACACTGTAGAGGCCACATTTATTGCACAATCTACATGAAACTTGGTCAGAATACAGGTCTCAATAATAGCTTTGCCAAGGTTAAAAGTGGGTCAAAAACTTGGTGCTGATATCAAATATAAGCAAAACTTGTGAATAACAAAGAATCATTATTTAATGCCCAATTGTGTTTAAAATTGGCAACAATGTTTGTTTTAATGTTTTTTTAGTTAAAAACAGGGTCACATTAATTTTAGTCAAAATCTAGGACACTAGCTTAAACTGAAGTTAAACCTTGTTTACACTCATGAGGCAACATTTATGGTCAAATCTGCATGAAACTTGGTATGAACAGTTGTTTCAATGATACCTCAGCCGAGTTTATTGCTCCATTTAAAGAAACAAAATCTCTGCTTAGAAGGAAACTGGGTCATTTTAGGTCAAAAACAAGGTCCCTAGGTAAATTTAAGAAAAGGCTTGTGTCACTCAGTAGGCCATCTTAATCGCTCAATCTTAATGAAACTTGCTCTGAATATTTGTCTAATGTATAATTCGATCTTTTGTATAAAGTGCATTCAATATTTCCTATTGTCAAACCACAAATTAGTATGACAGCCATTAAAAACACACAAAAAATTATTTATGCATGACTTTATAGATAGTGCAAAAAATACACATTATTCAAATTAAAATGTTTATTTAGCATATACTTAAAGAAAATTAAATTAATGAAGAGCATACATACGGAATATTACGCTAGTCAATTGTTCCAAGAGTTTGTATCACTCCAGTGGCTTTTGTGATGATGTATCGCATGAGAGGCGGAGCCTCGAGTGTGATGCGAAATAGCACAAGCCACGAGAGTGACACAAACTCTTGGAACAATTGACTAGTGTAATATTCCTTTTATTATATACAACAACTAACGAAAACAGTCAAAAAATGTATTTTTTACTTTAACAAAATTGACAAAACAATGACCAAAACGGTACGCCATAGTTGATTTAAGTCGCGTATGAATACAGTTTATGTAAATTAACGTGTAAACATTCGAACCGGGAAAACACAGGTTTCCGACACGCTTACCTTAATGCCATCGTAAATCCAATTTTTATAACAATTAAGTTGACAACTTTAATCTGATGTTTATAACAAAAACGTTTAAACGATATGCACTTCCACTTCTATCTTCCATGTCTTTATCAAAACTTAGTTTAAACCACACTATTTTATTGTATTCCTATCGAAATACATTTATGCATGATAAACACACACTCCAAAATAAGTTTTTAACACATAGTTTATTGTTAAAAAACACCACGTCCGACATGTCCTTACAGAGTTTAGATAAAACTATTTTGTTTTGTCACAGAAATGACGTCACACAATGTACTACGCAATATATTTTGTAATATAAAATATTTCTATTTTCGGTGTGTGTAATGTAACGTCATTAAATGGGTCGAAGTAGTCCGGCTAGTATGGTATTACGAAATTGCAAACAGCGAGTAGCGTAATACGGGATTTTTTATTTCAAGCATTAAACAGGTATATAATAAATGTAAATATAATATATGTCATGGCTTGTGTTTGCAGAGAAGATCTATGTGAAGGTAGTTGACTCGAGCACTGAACTACGTCTGAGAGAAGTTGAGGATGAACTAGCCAAAGCTAGGGTAAGAAGGCTGTTGACAAGGGCATCTCTAAAGTCTTTGAAATATAGACACATATGAGCTGTGCTCTGTGAAAAGGGGGTTTAATGCATGTGTGTGAAGTGTCCTAAGATAAGTCTGTGCAGTCTGCGCAGGCTGATCAGGGACAACCCTTTCCGCTTTTATGATATTTTCTGTTTAAAAGAAAGTCTATTCTCAGCAAAAGTCCAGTTTAGGTCGAATTTGTCGTCCCAGATTAGCCTGTGCAGACTGCAAAGGCTAATCTGGGATGGAACTTTACACACATGTATTAAACCCCCTTTTCTCAGAGAACGGCTAATATTAATGCAATACTATATAGCATCAATAATTTATAAACATCCTAACCCTGTATTGTGCGACAAAACCAGTCATGGCAAGTTTTGAAAACAAATAGCAGTTTTGTTTAGCATGATTGGCATGAAATGAAAACATACTGCTTGGTATGAATACACAAGGAGTTGCTGGATGTCCCTTACCGGTGAAACCGGAGGGGACTTATGGTTTGCATCTGTCAGTCTGTCCGTCACACTTTTCTGGATCCTGCCATAACTTAAGAAGTTCTTAATATAGAGATTATGTACATCATTAGCTCATCTATTTTTTGAAAAAAAAATTTGAGCTATTGTCATCACCTTGGTGTCGGCGTCCGGTTAAGTTTTGCGTTTAGGTCCACTTTTCTCAGAAAGTATCAATGCTATTGCATTCAAACTTGGTACACTTACTTACTATCATAAGGGGACTGGGCAGGCAAAGTAAGATAACTCTGGCGTGCATTTTGACAGAATTATGTGCCCTTTTTATACTTAGAAAATTGAAAATTTGGTTAAGTTTTGTGTTTAGGTCCATTTTATTCCTTAAGTATCAAAGCTATTGCTTTCATACTTGCAACACTTACTAACTATCATAAGGGGACTGTGCAGGCAAAGTAATGTAACTCTGACTTGCATTTTGACAGAATTATGTGCCCTTTTTATACTTAGAAAATTGAAAATTTGGTTAAGTTTTGTGTTTAGGTCCACTATATTCCTACAGTATCAAAGCTATTGCTTTCATACTTGCAACACTTATTAACTATCATAAGGGGACTGTGCAGGCAAAGTTATGTAACTCTGACTGGCATTTGGAAGGAATTATGGGCCCTTTATACTTAGAAAATTGAAAATTTTGTTAAGTTTTGTGTTTTGGTCCACTTTACCCCTAAACTATCATAGAAATTGCTTTCATACTTCGAACACTCGCAAACTATCATACGGGTACAGTAAAAGGACAAGTTGCATAACTCTGGTTGTCATTGTTACGGAATTATAGCCCTTTTATGACTTAAGATCATCTCACAAATGACCACCACACCCACACACTATACTATACCCCCGCCACCCCGAATCTCCCCCCACACGTATTTTTTTGTTTTTTTTTTTAAATCATCTCACAAATGACCACCACACCCTCACACTATACTATACCCCCCCCCACCCCCCCCAATTGGAAATACCGTCCAACCATCGCACCCAAGAATACCCCCCCCCCCCCCCCCCCGAATTCCCCCCCCCTAAATTTTTATTTTTATTTTATTTTTTTTATTTTTTTTAAGATCATCTCACAAATGACCACCACACCCTCACACTTTATCCCCCCCACCCCACCCCACCCCCCCCAATTTTTTTTTTTTTTTTTTTGAAACGGTTTAAAAACACAAATATTTATTTTTATTATTTCATGTTTGAAATACCGTCCAACCATCGCACCCAAGAATACCCCCCCTCCCCCCCCCCCCGAATTCCCCCCCCCCCTAAATTTTTATTTTTATTTTTTTATTTTTTTCAAGATCATCTCACAAATGACCACCACACCCTCACACTTTATCCCCACCCCCCCCATTTTATTTTTTTTGAAATGGTTTTTTTTTTAAACGGTTTAAAAACCCTAGAATCCCCCCCCCCCCCTCCCCGATTTTTTTTTCCGCATTTTTTTCCCGCATTTTTGAAATATAATGTAATAAATGTCCACGCCCCCATACTATACACCCCTCTTCACTCAACCCCTCCCTCCTTTGTGATTGCAAATGAGAGTCCCTCACCTTTAAAAAGAAAATAGATGAGCGGTCTGCTACCGCAAGGCGGTGCTCTTGTTTTATTATGTTCCTACATCAATTCTGGATGCTATGGCAACAAGTATATATATAACAAAGAAAAATTACTGACTGGTGGGGTTTCACTGGTAGGGGACAATATTGCTTGGCAATCTCTTGGTTATTTTTGCTTGATAAATTTGTGAAACAGTTGATTTACATTATAACCTTTGGACTCTTAACATTAATATTTAGTCTCACAATTGTTGAGTTATCCTGAAAAATATATATATATATATATATTAGATGTCAATTTGCAATATAAAGCTTTTCAAATTAGGGAATCTTTAATCCTTTCAACACTGGAACCGAATTTTGAAGGCCTTTGCAAACAGTTTGGATCCAGATGAGACGCCACAGAATGTGGCGTCTCATCAGGATCCAAACTGTTTGCTATTCTGATAGTATTTTTTGAAAAAAATCGGAAGAAAATGCTAATTTTAGAAATTCAGCAAACAACATTTTAGCAGACGACAAATTTCCCAGCATGCAAAGGGTTAATTCACAATGCATCCCTTACCTGCTCAGAATCAAACTTCTTTGTCAAGAATGACTCTCTTAATCCTCCATTACTAGTATATCCTGTGATCAATTTCATCATTATGACAATATTTGAAATGTCTCTCAAAGTTGAAATGATAAGGTGACTGCTTTCGTAACCCAGCCAGAAAAATCCTCAACCAATATAGGGATCGAACACGGGACCTCCCGTTTTCTAATTAGGCAGACACTACTGTGTTTCTATAAAAATTAGCTCTCATAGCAAGGCAGTATAAGTTCTCCTTATACGGAACCCTGCTTCACTTTTTATATGTTTAAGCTAAATGACAAATACAGTTATTATGGGGTTGTTTTAAAACTGGGCGTATTATGGGAATACCTGCCTTGGGCAGCAGACGGTGTAAAGGTAAACGATGATGGCTCAAAGACTCAAACAGTTGACATTAAATCATCATAAATTTTGCTAATCATGCTTATTGACATTATATTTTTGCCAAGTTTCAAAGCCAGTCAGATAGCTTGTGGACTTTCTGAATTACGGCCCTGTAATTATACTCACTGGCAAAAGTAATTTTGTCTGCCTTTTAATTCAAATGGGGCGTGCTCTGTGAAAAGCAGGTTTAATGCATGTTCGTAGTGTGTTGTCCAAGATTAGACTGTTCTGGGACAACACTTTCCGCTTTAATGATATTTTTCGTTTAAAGTAAGTCTCTTTCAAAAATCAAGTTTAGGTGGAAAGTGTAGTCCCTGATTAGCCTGTGCAGACTGCACACACTTATCTGGGAGGACAATCTAGGCACATGCATTAAACCCACTTTTTGCAGCGACGGCTCAAATAGTTTAAATCAGATAGTCATGGGACCTCATGATAATCTTTGAAGGCATAATCCTAACCAAGTTTGACCCTTTACCACTTAGATATGTACTTTCATGCATTTGTAGTCCCTTAGAAAGTTATATTTAATTTAAGACCTTTCTTAAAAATTCAAGTTTTTGTTTGAGGCTTCATCTTCAAACACTAGATACTGATGAGCAGCAAACAGCATAAAACCTGAACAGACTGTGAGTGACTCACATAGCCATTTTCACTTTGCTTAGATGGAAAGGGTTAATAAACAGCTATATTGCTTAAAGCTTTTTTAAATTATGGCCAGGTTATTGCATTATGAAAAAAAACACCTTGTCATTTCTTTATTTAAAAAATCTGATCATTATGAAGCTTGATAATGAGAAATTTGGCATATCTCGACTAATTACAATAACCTGCCAGATGTCATGAATCACTAATAAATTATAGCCCTTGAATTAACCAATTTGTGTTAAATTGATGTTTGCGTTGCTTCCTAACTCATATATTTTTTATATAATAATCAGACTTGATCAATCTAACATCTTTCAGGGAGCGTATTTTGTGACAAGTTGGCACTTTTGTTTCAGGTTGAAATTGAAGATTTGATGTTAAAACTGGAAGAAGTGTCAGAACAACTACAAGCGGAACAGGGTATGCCCTTTGAGTCCTTGTCCACAAAAAATGATTTAATACATTGTAAAATAATGTAGTTGCTATTGAAAGAAGATGAAGTTTATTTCACTGATACCTTTTTCTGTACAAAAAATTATGTTTTTTATATATGTTGAAGTTTGAAAACACTCCACCCAAAGGAATTTAACTCTTTCAGTGCGGGAACCGAATTTTAAAAGCCTTTGCAAACAGTTTGGATCCAGATGAGACGCCACAGAACGTGGCGTCTCATCAGGATCCAAACTGTTTGCTATTCTGATAGTATTCTTTGAAAAAAATAGAAGAAAATGCTAATTTTAGAAATTCTGCAGACAACATTTTAGCAGACAACAAATTTCCCAGCATGCAAAGGGTTAAAACGTAATGTACACTGTTACTCAATGTACTCCTAAGGCATCCCAACCCATCTTTATTGCACAATTATATCAGAACTTAGAATTAGCAAAATCAGAGACAAACAAGTTCAAACTCAGTTTTTAGTTGCAACAGAGTTTCAAATCAGAAGCATATCTTTCTGTCAGGTGCGTGTTTTTGCGGTCCAAAAAGATGCCAGGATATTGGCAGATGATATAGAGTTGACTAAAGGTGTTTTGTTTGTGGAAAATTATGAAAGTTTGAGTGGTGCAGTTGTAGGGCATTCTCTTACGGTATAAGAGGAAACGGGTTGAATCTCGGCGACATCAGGGTTTTTTGCTAAACTTTTTTTCTTATTTTAAAGTAAGTAAAGACTATTAAAACAGTAAGAAATCATATTTAATGACATTTGAAAATATGCCAAAATCTGTGAATCCTTCCCTGAAAAACATAGTTCCACAACATGTTTCATTGATTCCATCATTCCAATAAGTATCCTTTGTTTAACTTTGCCCAAACGCATGAAACCCGGTTGACCCAAAGAGCATCTCATTGTTCTCATGTCTGCTGATGACACCAATGGAATTATCAATTATGTGTCAGACCGTAGCCGCCAACTGGAGTCTCGTATCCTTGAGCTGGAGAGTATTGAGCCCCCAGCTCCTGTCATCATACAGGCACCACTGCCATCACAACCATCACTGCAAATACCAACAGAGCCTTCTGAATTGGACGTCATTATACCAGAGGTAGGTTGGGAATTCATTGGTAGCTCACTTGGGTTTATGAAGTGCTCAACATGAACTGTTGTGATGGTCTTGTGTCCAGATTCTGTAATGTTGTGATGTGTGGTGTGCATTGTCAACTTTTAGCTTGTTCTCACTCTCGAGACCACCAATTTTCATCCAATCTTGATGAACCTTGAACAGAATGTTTATCTAGACAGTAGCTAAGCCAAGTTCTCATATGGGTCTTATGGGTTCAAAAACTTGGTCTGCATGTCAAAGCTTAGATAAACCTTGTAACCACTCCAAAAGTCACATTTATGACTTAATCTTTATGAAATATGGTTAATATTTAGGCCGAGTTGGAATCTGGGTCAGATGTGTTCAAAAACTAGATCAGTAGGTCAAATGTCAGGGAAAAAAAACTAGGTCAGTAGGTCAAATCTCAGAAAAAACTAGGTCAGTAGGTCAAATCTCAGGAAAACAATGTTTCCACTCTAGAGGCCACAATTATGACTCAATTTTAATGAAACTTGGTGTGTACCTTGACTAAACCTAGCTGAGTTTGAACATGGGTCATGTGTGCCAAAACAAGGTTACCATGTCAGATGTTAGAAAAACCTTGTTACCACTCTAGAGGCCATTTTAAAAAGTCTTGATGAAACTTGGTCTTAATGTTTATCTTGAGAAAATAAAGGCCATGTTTGAATTTGGATAAAGTGGGGTTAAAAACTAGATCACCTTTTAAAGTTAGAAATATCGTGTTACCTCACCAAATTAATAATTTAGTCCTAAAACTTGGTCTTAATGTTTATATTGACAATATGAAGGCCATGTTTGAATCTGGTTAAAATGGGATAAAAAACTAGATCACCTTTCAAAGTCTTCAGCAGTAGGAGTTTGTGAACTCAAGTGAGTGCTGAAAGGTTATAATGGACCTCTTGTTTGATAAACCTTTTGATTTCCTTCCTCCATTTTATATTGACCTTTATACTAAAAGAAGAGAAAATGCATAGCAACTGGACTTTCTAGTTCTTTGTCAAAGAAGTGGTTGGGCTATTGAAACTTCAGATACAAAGTCAAGAGGGTTATACTGGAATCACCGTTGGACATTTGTGTGTTTATTTGTCTGTCTGTCCATCTTTCTATCCATCCATTGTCTGTCTGTCTGTTTATTTGCTTATCTTAGTACACAAGGTCTTACTTAGAAGTTATCCTTCTCTTTTCAACATACAACACTTGAGATTGCTCCTTATCAAGTTATGCATGTGCAATTTAATGTAAAGTCCTACTTTAAAAATACAAAGATTTGCCGCTTTTTCATCTTAGAATTTTCGAAACATTATCATTACAATTATTGTTGTAATTAAAGGTTATATATGCAGAGAATGCTTTGCCACAACAGTGTCTAGCTGTTGTTGTATATTTGCACTCTACTAAGTTTCACAAATCACATTCATGGTGATATGCAGAGAACGTCTTTGCCACTACAGTGTCTAGCTGTTGTTGTATATTTGCACTCTACTTAGTTTCACAAATCCTGTTCATGGTGATATGCAGAGAACGTCTATGTCACTACAGTGTCTAGCTGTTGTTGTATATTTGCACTCTACTTAGTTTCACAAATCACATTCATGGTGATATGCAGAGAACGTCTTAGCCACTACAGTGTCTAGCTGTTGTTGTATTTTTGCACTCTACTTAGTTTCACAAATCCCGTTCATGGTGATATGCAGGGAACGTCTATGTCACTACAGTGTCTAGCTGTTGTTGTATATTTGCACTCTACTTAGTTTCACAAATCCCGTTCATGGTGATATGCAGAGAACGTCTATGTCACTACAGTGTCTAGCTGTTGTTGTATATTTGCACTCTACTTAGTTTCACAAATCACGATCATGGTGATATGCAGAGAACGTCTATGTCACTACAGTGTCTAGCTGTTGTTGTATATTTGCACTCTACTTAGTTTCACAAATCATGTTCATGGTAATATGCAGAGAATGTCTATGTCACTACAGTGTCTAGCTGTTGTTGTATATTTGCACTCTACTTAGTTTCACAAATCCCGTTCATGGTGATATGCAGAGAATGTCTATGTCACTACAGTGTCTAGCTGTTGTTGTATATTTGCACTCTACTTAGTTTCACAAATCATGTTCATGGTAATATGCAGAGAATGTCTATGTCACTACAGTGTCTAGCTGTTGTTGTATATTTGCACTCTACTTAGTTTCACAAATCCCGTTCATGGTGATATGCAGAGAATGTCTATGTCACTACAGTGTCTAGCTGTTGTTGTATATTTGCACTGTACTTAGTTTCACAAATCACATTCATGGTGATATGCAGAGAACGTCTTAGCCACTACAGTGTCTAGCTGTTGTTGTATTTTTGCACTCTACTTAGTTTCACAAATCCCGTTCATGGTGATATGCAGGGAACGTCTATGTCACTACAGTGTCTAGCTGTTGTTGTATATTTGCACTCTACTTAGTTTCACAAATCACGTTCATGGTGACTTGGATCTATTATACAGAAATGTGTGTCATTAAAAATCAATCTTACCATGAACTTTAACCCTTTACCACTAAGATACATATTTTGACGCCTTTTAGTACCTTAAAAAGTTACATATAATTAAAGACTTCTTACTGAATTCATGTTTTAAAGGCTGTTCTTGTTTTATGCTGTTTGCACAAAGCCATTTTCAGTTTTCCTCTGAGTGGGAAAGGGTTTAAACAATTTTATTAAAACAACAACAATAATTGATTAATTTACTTCAATGTTAATTTATTTATAGTGTAACTTGTCTGTGACAATTCCCTGATATTCAGACATGCAAACCTGAATATGTTAGTATGTAATGCATATGTAAAATTGTTTAAAATACAATGAATAAACAAAATGAATGAGGAGATATTGAGGCTTGCAAACAATGTACCCATTCAGGCGCAGGCAGTCCCAGATGGGACAACCAAGGACAACCACTATTACAAACATTGTACCCATTCAGGCGCAGGCAGTCCCAGATGGGACAACCAAGGACAGCCACTATTACAAGACTCTCATGGCAGGCATGAAAAAGGACTTCGAGGCTGAACTGGAGAAGGTTAAAGGTCACTTTCTCAAGGAGAAATCAAGGTGAGAACATTGGAGATATTTCTTGCATAATTTGTTAGTGTATGGCTGAAAGGACAAGAAGGCAAAAGTCACTTTCTAAAAGAGAACTAGACAATTGGATATTTTACATACATGTGTTAGAGCGGTTGAGGGTAATTCCGGATGGAGGGTCTGTGCGGAACATTTTTTCCATGATGTAATAACATGTGAAAATGGCGGAATAGAAACTTGCAGACGCGCGCTTTTGTTAAAACAATCAAGCCTCTTTTGATTCCCTCATTATTGGGCAAGACTTTGGGCAAGACTTTGGGCAAGACTTTGCTGGTATTTTCCTGACAAAAATCGATCAAGTAAGTATACCGTTTTTTTGTTAAGAAAATTACACGATATGATAAGATGACTCATTGTATTAGATAAGGTATGATGACCGATCTTTGCTTGAAGGTTTGTAAAATGGTTTAAACACAAGTTAATGCATATGACTACGCTTTGCTGTATGATAGCGATTGATAAACGTGGAATTATTGACATGTTGGAGTGTTCGGAAATACACCTGCTTAAGTATGTCTAGAGTCTAAAATCGGACATATTTATCTTCCACATCTATTTAAAACAACTTTGGATATGTATATCCAGATCTCCATGTGAGGAAGTAGACTCACATACTGATCTTATTCAAGCTGACGTAACACATGAAATGTAATGCACATAATTATAACAAACCTAAGAAAAAGTAGCCCAAACTCTGGTAAAATTTATATGCATACATAGTCCGGAAATACACTCATAGTACGAATCTCGCTTAAGTGTTCGGAAATACCCTCCCATGCTCTAGTTTATTTTTTTTGGGACAATATCTGAAATCATATGATTTAATTGGAAACATTTGAGACAAAAATGTTGTTGAAATAAATAAATTGTGAGTATCAGTGTAAATGTATAAATTAAATGATAATTCCATTGGTGGTGCTCTCGGTACCCATACTATAAACTCACTTTTTCCATGCTCAGGGATGTGGCTGGGATCCGTAAGATAGAACAACACAAGGATCAGCTACACAGCATACTAGCAACTCAATACTCTGTGTTATAAATACCCATAACTTCTACTCTGTGTTCCATGTATCTATTATGGTTGCTCCATGTTCTTAATATCCAATAGGGGTGAGGCTGGAATCTGTAAGATAGAACAACAGCACAAGGATCAACTACACAGCATTCACAGCAACTCACTGCTCTGTGTTATACATACCCATAAATGTTGCTATGTGTTCTATGTATCCATTATGGGTGCTCCATGTTCTTAATATCCAATAGGGGTGAGGCCGGGATCCGTAAGATAGAACAACAGCACAAGGATCAACTACACAGCATACAGCGGGACACGATGCGTATCCTGCGAGCAATCATGCACTTCCGAGATCACATGCAGACCTGTCTCGAGAAAGAGAACCTTGTGGATCAGGCACAGGCGTTGACCGAACTTGGAAGCATCACCAAGGACAAGGTCAGCCTTCTATTTGAGCCTTGATCTGGGAAAACAGAGCTTAATGCATGTGTGTAAAATGTCACCCCTACTTAGCCTGTTCAGTCCGCACTGGCTGATCAGGGATGACACTTTCCACTTTGATGGAATTCTTTGTTTCAAGGAAGTCTTCTTAGCAAAATTTCAATTTAGTGGAAAGTTGCAATTTGCACAGGCTAATCTGGGACAACATTTAACACACATGCAATAAGCCTGGTTTTTCTAGATAAAGACTTATTGGTTGCCATTACAACTAGCAGCAGTTAGATATTTGTTGTCTGTGGCAATGAAAGACTTCTGTAGAATAATGAGCTATTCAAATATAACAATCCCAGTGTATATAGAAGAAAAGGGGTCAGTTGAAATATATTCCTGTTGTGGTAATAGCAAATGTTCATGATTTGAATCTTAAAACCTTTTCTTTATTGTTAATATTTTGTCAATGAACAACTAACAGATCACTTGCAAACATTTAATTTATATTTTTTTATGCCCCCGGTAGGGTGGCATATAGCAGTTGAACTGTCCATCAGTCAGTCAGTCAGTATGTCAGTCAGTCCGTCCGAAAACTTTAATGGTCATTCATTTTTCAATATTTAACATAGCAACTTGATATATGGCATGCATGTGCATCTCATGGAGTTGCACATTTTAAGTGGTGAAAGGTGAAGGTCATCATTCAAGGTCAAGGTCAAAAGTCTAATATATGGGGTCTGTCCGTCCGTCCGAAAACTTTTTACATTGGTCATAACTTTTTCACTATTGAACATAGCAACTTGATATTTGGCATGCATATATCCTGGAGCTGAACATTTTGAGTGGTGAAAGGTGAAAATCAAGCTCATTCTTCAAGGTCAAATGTCAAATATTTCGTCCGTCCGAAAACTTTAACTTTTTAAATATTGAAGATAGCATGCATGTGTATCTCATGGAGCTGCACATTTTTAGTGAAAGGTCAAGGTCATCATTCAAGGTCAAAGGTCAAATTTTGCAATATTGAAGATAGCAACTAGATATTAAAAATGCATGTGTATCTCATGGAACTGCACATTTTTGAGTTGTGAAAGGTCAAGGTCATCCTTCAAGGTCAAGGTCAAAGGTCAAATTTTGCATTATTGAAGATAGCAACTCCATATTTGGCATGCATGGGTATCTCGTGGAGCTGCACATTTTGAGTGGTGAAAGGTCAAGGTCATCCTTTAAGGTCAAAGGTCAAATATATGGCTTCAAAGCAGCGCAGTAGGGGGCATTGTGTTTCTGACAAACACATCTCTTGTTAGAAAATTGTTCCAGCGCCGTTTAACTTTCATTATGATTAATTAGCAAATGTAATCTAAATACTCAATAATTATGTAATGTTTGTAACTTAATGAATACTATCGGATATTAAAATTCTATATAAATTTATTAAACAATATTATGTATAAATAATTATTGAATTTTCATATTATACATACTGCGCATTGATTTGGACGTGGACAGACAAAGAAGGCGTCTAATCATGTAGTCATTTGTGGAATGTGACTTTACGACGATCATCCCGATCAAGTCACGATCTGAAAAAGGTTTTGATTGGGGCAGATCGAGGTGGATCTGAGTCTAAATCAAGCAATTTGGCAAATTATGGTCTTCGACTTTTTTTCTTCTTGTTTCTTGTTGGCCATGATCCCGCTACGCTTGTTTTGAGCATGTTCAAAATAAGCGTGGCGAGAGCGTAGAGCTCTCCGATCATGAAGACTCTACCGTGATCATACTGCGCTTATGAAGACTCCACTACGTTTCTCCTGCGATTTGTCACGTTCGACCACTATTTTGGCCATGCTTTGATCGTAGTAGAAGCGGCGTCTATGTGTGAACGGGGGGTTACATAATTACTGATGAATTTGTGAAAGTAGAATAGTTGTTGTATATTTGGATAAAGGAACTGTACATACAGAAATTGAAACAGATATTAATGCATATCATATTACATATAGACACTAATACATAAATGTGTTTTTTAAATTCCCTGAATCTTGCTAAATTTAAATTTAGCATTATCATTTCAGATTTCCCAGGATGCAAAAGATGCGTTGGTTGCTGTTGTAGGGGTGGTAGTAGAATGTAAGTGATCAACTCTATCTATTTCCGTTTTGCCAACAGTCTGCTTGCAACAACACTTTGATTCTTGTAGCAGTTGTATCCGTCATTCAGGCTCTCTAAATTAATATTTTTATCATTTTTAACTAAAACCTAAATTTTTTCTTTAATCTCAAGTGGATCAAGAATAATTGAAACTGCAGATGTTTGACATGTTAATTACATTTTACTGTTTAACCCTTTCTCCCATAAGAAGCATTGTGAAAATGGCTTTTGCAGTTTGTTCAGGTTTTATGCTGTTTGTTACTCATCAGTAACTAAGGGTTGGAAATAAAGCCTTTAAAACTTGAATTTAGTAAGAAAGGTATTTAATTAAATGTACCTTTGTAATGGACTACAAATGGGTCATAAAGCATATCCACGTGGTAAAGGGTTAATCTAGCAGTTTCAATATTTGTGCTGGGTCTTTTCTGGATCTACCTGCATATGGCTGGGCTTATTGCCCTGTACTGCAGGTTTGATTATCTGCCCCTTTCTCAATTCTAATTTTGAATTTTTTTCTAAAGATCTTTTCTAAAGATTTTAAGAACGCTCCAACATTGTGGATCCAACCCGTGACCACCTGCTTGATTGACTGACATAATATTCACTGCACTATGGAGACCTATTAGTGACCACCTGCTTGCTTGACTGACATAATATTCACTGCACTAGGGAGACCTATTAGTGACCACCTGCTTGCTTGACTGACATAATATTCACTGCACTATGGAGACCTATTAGTGACCACCTGCTTGCTTGACTGACATAATATTCACTGCACTATGGAGACCTATTAAACAATACTTTTGCCATTGTCTTCATGTACAGATCTCCACAATCTAGAGGGTATCCTCTCCAACTCCCTACTGGCCCTCAAGATGCTCATGAAACAACAGGTTGAGCGCCTCGTGGAACAGGAAGTGCAGCTACGGCTCACCAAGGAGAGGCAGGAACGCACTATCAAGGAAGTACAGGTATCTAACCTTTGAGAAAACAGGGCGTTGAAATACAGGTATCTAGCATTTGAGATAACAGAATGTTGAAGTATCAGTATCTAATCTTTGAGATAACAGGGCCACGAAGAACAGGTATTAACTTTCGAGATAACAGGCTGGTAGCTCAGAGAAAATGGGGCTTATGTATCTGTGTAAATTCACCGTCAAGGAGGAACAGGTATCATATAATTGAGAAAACAGGGCATTATTCATTTTATAAAGTGTTGTCCAAGATTAGCAAAGGCAGTCTGCACAGGCTAATCAGGTAGGACACTTTCCATTGTGAAGCGCCTTATCAAGGACAAATGGGTATTTATGTGAGCCAGGCTCTAAGATAACAGGGATTTATGTGCGTAAAGTGATGTCAGAGGTTAGCCTGTGCAGTCTGCTTGACACTTTGTGTCTTGTTCTGAGAAAACTGGGCTTAATTCATGTGCGTAAAGTGTTGTCCCAGGTTAGCCAGTGCAGTCCGCACAGGCTAATCAGGGACGACACTTTCCGCCTAAACTTGATTTTTGGTAAGGAGGGACTTCCTTGAAACTAAAAAAAACATTAAAGCGGAAAGTGTCGTCATGCGTCATGTGCAATACCAGTCTCTAAATGTCTTAGGTCAAGGTCACAATGAGAGGTCAAAGGTCAAAGTTTTTTTCTGACTGCAATTTTGTTATTCATCAGTAAACGCCCGTTTTAAAAACAGGACAAATTATAGTTTCACTCTTGGCGGGCGGACGGCGGTGTCCTATGCAGTGTTGGCTCTCTAATTCAAATAGTTTTCATCCGATCTTCACCAAACTTGGTCAGAAGTTGTATTTAGAGAATATCTAGGTCAAGTTCAAATATGGGTAATGCCGGGTCAAAAACTAGTTCACGGGGTCACTTAGTGCATTTCAAGGATTAAGCTTGGTGTCCGCTCTCTAATTGAAGTAGTTTTAATCCGATCTTTACCAAACTTGGTCAGAAGTTGTATTTAGACAAAATCTAGGTCATGTTCGAATATGGGCTAATGCCGGATAAAAAAACTAGGTCACGAGTCACTTAGAGCATTTCAAGGATTAAACATGGTGTCCCCTCTCTAATTGAAGTAGGTTTCATCCAATCTTCACCAAACTTGGTCAGAAGTTGTATCTAGACAATATATAGGTCAATTTTGAATATGGGTCATGCCGGGTCAAAAACTAGGTCACGGAGTCACTTAGTGCATTTCAAGGATTTAGCATGGTGTCTGCTCTCTAATTGAAGTAGTTTTCATCTGATCTAAACCAAATTTGGTCAGAAGTTGTGTCTAAATAATAATTAGGTCAAGTTCAAATATGGGTCATGCGGGGTCAAAAAACTAGGTCATGAGGTCACATAGTGCATTTCAAGCAATTAGCATGGTGACTTCTCTCTAATTGAAGTAGTTTTCATCCGATCTTCACCAAATATGGTCAGAAGTTGTGTCTATATGCTATGTAGGTCAAGTTTAAATATGGGTCATGGTAAAGTTATGAAGTTGTCTAAAACATTCAAACGGGCGTATCTTGTGACAGTTTGGCAGTCTTGTTTTTTAATTGAATTACTACAAATAAGCACCATCAGGAGTATACATGTTGGGTGTTGCACTCTTACCTCAAAGGTCAAGGTTATGCATAGAAGTCAACATTTATATTTGGCCGTAAAACATCTGTACAATTCCTGCCTCACCCATAACTTTGCTGTATATTAATGAATTTTTTATTAAATGTAACCCATCAGGATTTGATGTGTCATATGTAACACCTGTCTCCTTGTCTCAAATGGCAAGGTCACATTTAAAAGTAACAAGTTAAAGTCAAACATGAAAAAGCTTGTGTTCGACATAAGTGAAGTTTTGAGATGAAAAAAGAGTGTGGGGGCATTTATTCTTTAATTATCAAACTTTAAGTATAATAGTAAAAGGAAAATCTTATAAATGTGGGATGTATGTTTCTAATGTAACATAATGACTCTGTCTTTGCAGAAAAAGGATCGTATGTTGAAAGGGAAGCGTAAAGATGTTGGTGGAATTGCAAAGAGGCTGAAAAAGGCCAAGAACAAGCTGAAGAAAGCCAAGCACGACATTGAGTTCCTTTCCAACGTAAGATTAAATCCTCATTGAGTTCCTTGCCCTTATAAGATAAAAACCTCATTAAGTTCCTTTCTTACTTAAGATTACAGCCTCATTGAGTTCCTTGCCCTTATAAGATTACAACCTCATTGAGTTCCTTTCTTACTTAAGATTACAGCCTTATTGAGTTCCTTTCTTACTTAAGATTACAACCTCATTGAGTTCCTTTCCAACGTAAGATTAAATCCTCATTGAGTTCCTTGCCCTTATAAGATTACAACCTCATTGAGTTCCTTTCTTACTTGAGATTACAGCCTTATTGAGTTCCTTTCCCATGTAAGATTACAGCATCATTTAGTTCCTTTCTTAATTAAGATTACAACCTCATTGAGTTCCTTTCCAACGTAAGATTAAATCCTCATTGAGTTTCTTGCCTTTATAAGATTACAGCCTCATTGAGTTCCTTTCTTACTTGAGATTACAGCCTCATTGAGTTCCTTTCCCATGTAAGATTACAGCCTTATTGAGTTCCTTTCCCACGTAAGATTACAGCCTCATTGAGTTCCTTTCTTACTTGAGATTACAGCCTCATTGAGTTCCTTTCCCACCTAAGATTACAGCCTTATTGAGTTCCTTTCCCACGTAAGATTACAGCCTCATTGAGTTCCTTTCCCATGTAAGACTCTTAAGATAACAGCCTCATTGAGTTCCTTTTCCACTTAAGATTACAGACTCAAAGAGTTCCTTTCCCACGTAAGATTACAGCCTCATTGAGTTCCTTTCCCATGTAAGATTACAGCCTCATTAAGTTCCTTTCCCATGTAAGATTACAGCCTCATTAAGTTCCTTTCCTATGTAAGATTACAGCCTCATTGAGCTCCTCTCCCATGTAAGATTACAGCCTCATTTAGTTCCTTTCCCACGTAAGATTACAGCCTCATTGAGTTCCTTTCCCATCTAAGACTACAGCCTCATCGAGTTCCTTTCCCGTGTTAAATTTAAGCCTCATTGAGTTTCTTTCCCACATAAGATTATTAGATAACAGCCTCATTGAGTTCCTTTCCCACCTAAGATTACAGCCTCATTGAGTTTCTTTCCCACATAAGATTACAGCCTCATTAAGTTCCTTTCCCTAGTAAGATTACAGCCTCATTGAGTTTCTTTCCCACATAAGATTACAGCCTAATTGAGTTCCTTTCCCTAGTAAGATTACAGCCTCATTGAGTTCCTTTCCCTAGTAAGATTACAGCCTCATTGAGTTCCTTTCCCACGTAAGATTACAGCCACATTGAGTTTCTTCCCATGTTAGATTAAAGCCTCATTGAATTGCTTTCCCATGTAAGATTACAGCCTCATTGAGTTCCTCTCTCATGTAAGATTCTAAGATAACAGCCTCATTGAGTTCCTTTCCCACGTAAGATTACAGCCTCATTGAGTTCCTTTCCCATGTAAGATTACAGCCTCATTGAGTTCCTCTCTCATGTAAGATTCTAAGATAACAGCCTCATTGAGTTCCTTTCCCACGTAAGATTACAGCCTCATTGAGTTCCTCTCTCATGTAAGATTCTACGATAACAGCCTCATTGAGTTCCTTTCCCACGTAAGATTACAGCCTCATTGAGTTCCTTTCCCACGTAAGATTACAGCCTCAATGAGTTCCTTTCCCATGTAAGATTAAATCCTCATTGAGTTCCTTGCCCTTATAAGATTACAGCCTCATTGAGTTCCTTTCTTACTTAAGATTACAGCCTCATTGAGTTCCTTTCTTACTTAAGATTACAGCCTCATTGAGTTCCTCTCATGTAAGATAACAGCCTCATTAAGTTCCTTTCCCACGTAAGATTACAGCCTCATCAAGTTCCTTTCCCATGTAAGATTACAGCCTCATTGAGTTCCTTTCTTACTTAAGATTACAGCCTCATTGAGTTCCTCTCATGTAAGATAACAGCCTCATTAAGAAGTTCCTTTCCCACGTAAGATTACAGCCTCATCAAGTTCCTTTCCCATGTAAGATTACAGCCTCATTGAGTTCCTTTCCCTAGTAAGATAACAGCCTAATTGAGTTCTTTTCCCTAGTAAGATTACATATATGAGACTCATTTTTGGAAAACTGGGAGCACGTAAGTTAAAGGGGTTGTTTCACGGTTTGGTAAATTGACAAAATAAAAAAAAATGTTTGAGATTCTCCTTTCAGTGTTATTATGATATTTGTGAGGAAACAGTAATACTGAACATTTGCCATGCTCTAAAATATTCATAATATGCATCTTTTGACGATTGAAAAACCTGAAAATTATAAAGCGTTGCAATGCAGAATGATTTGGAGAGTTCTGTTGTTGTCGTTATTTTTTGTGACCCTACAAGGATTGCTTATTTTAAGTATAAAATACATCAATAATTGTATGAGCACGGATGTCCGAGAATTCTATGCGATAGACTTTTATTCCAGGGGTCAGTGATTTCGAGCCCATTTGAGGTTTACTTTTTTTCTTTCTTTAATTTTTTTTTTTTTTTTTTTTACTGAAGGTGTTTAGATCCGATGTTTACATTTATCAATATAAAGCATTTAATGACAAACTTCAATATATGCCAAAATCTGTGAAAAGGCCCCTTTAACTGTTGGACCTGATTAGCCAGGCATAGTCAGCACAGGGCCCCTTTAACTGTTGGACCTGATAAGCCAGGCATAGTCAGCACAGGGCCCCTTTAACAGTTGGCCCTGATTAGCCAGGCATAGTCAGCACAGGGCCCCTTTAACAGTTGGCCCTGATTAGCCAGGCATAGTCAGCACAGGGCCCCTTTAACAGTTGGCCCTGATTAGCCAGGCATAGTCAGCACAGGGCCCCTTTAACAGTTGGCCCTGATTAGCCAGGCATAGTCAGCACAGGGCCCCTTTAACAGTTGGCCCTGATAAGCCAGGCATAGTCAGCACAGGGCCCCTTTAACAGTTGGCCCTGATTAGCCAGGCATAGTCAGCACAGGCTTATCAGGGATACAACTTTCTGCTTTTGTACGATTTTCTATTTAGAGGAAGTATCTTTTAAATGAAAATCCAGTTTAGGCTAAAAGCGTCAGCCTGTGCAGACTGCATAGGCTAATCTGCAACACTTTTTGCACATGAATTAAGCCCGGTTTTTCCAGAACAAGGCTTTTATAGTCTTACAAAGGAGGTGTTTGATCAGAATTGTTTAATACTTTTATAATGTTGTTTATTGCCTGGATAAAAAGTATCATAAAATTGACTTGAATCCTACGAGTATAGCTAGAAGTATGTTCATGCAAAAATTGAGACTATTAGAAGAAAAAAAACACTCCAAACATATCATCTGGAGAGAGTATTGTTAAAATTCAATAGTATTTGATTAGCTCATGTGAGAAAAAAATGCCCTCGTGTGTGGCTATCTAGCTTTGTCAGTCGTCAAAATTTTTCTTTAGATGACATCTCCACCTAAGCTGCTTTGTTGTTTTTAGTCCCCTGCCGGGAGGGACTTATAATGTGTCTGTCAGTCTGTCACACTTTTCTGGATCCTGCGAAAACTTTAAGTTCTTCATATTTTTCATGAAACTTGAAACAGATGGCAATATAGCTATTATGCATGTCATTTCATTTTGTTCCTACGTCAAAAATTCTGGTTGTTATGACAACAAATAGACTAGAAATATTGCTGAAAAAGGTGGATCCTGTGATAACTTTAAAAGTTCTTCATATTTGTTCATGAAACAAGGACAGATGGCAATATGGAGATTATGCATGTCATTTCATTTTGTTCCTATGTCAATAATTCTGGTTGCTGAGTGGTGAATCCTGCGATAACTTAAAAAGTTCCTCATATTTTTTCATGAACTAATTAACATGGTAAACTACATTCTTTCAATTAAATTTAACAAAGACAATCTCTCTAAAAAAGCTGCCAGTAGGGGACTTGGCAATATAAGTCTTGTTTTATATAAAACTTTAGAACAATGATCTTTGGGTGACTTTCTTTCCAAGTTATTCACTTTATTTTTGTCCACTGCATATGTATAAAGCTACATCACCCAAAATAGATGTTAACAATAGAAACTTAAATCACCTTACATTTAAAATATTTCAGGATAAGATAAAAGCATGATACAAATGTAGGGCAGTATTTTACATTTAATGATCTTCAATAATTGGAGCAATCTGCACATTACCACAGACTTTCTATGCGCTACCCTGTCCGTTATAAAGTCATGAAGGTTTCCTGATGTCATAAGCAGACAGGATAGATCCTCACCCATCCATTTTGTTCCTTCTTTATAAATTACCAGAATAATACGCTTTCAACATCACAAAAAAACATACAATATCCCAATTGCTGTAAGAAAAAATCCCAATTAAAGGTTTCAAAAAAATAAATGGGTTTTTAAGTCTTCAGACACTTTCCCAATCTGAAGACTTAAAAACACGCATTTTCCCAATTTCAGTTTTTTTTCCCAAATTTTAGCCGATTGGGCTGGTACCGGTACTTTACCCAATTGGCCAAAAACAATCGCTGTGACCAGATTGCATATTCTCAAGCTTGTCTGTAGCTACACCGGCTGCACAATCGCTGTGACCAGATTGCATATTCTCAGGCTTGTCTGTAGCTACACCAGCTGCACAATCGCTGTGACCAGATTGCATATTCTCAGGCTTGTCTGTAGCTACACCGGCTGCATTTGCAATAAAACTAGGGATGGCAACGAATACCGATTTTGGTATTCGAATATTCCGTCATCCTTCCGAACGAATATTCGGATATTCAGTCAACATCTGTTGGAAAAAAATCAACAAAATCAACTTTGTTTACCGTATCATTACTCAATGAATTCTACTTTCGTTTTTACCGAAAGTTCACCGGAAGTGACTAAATAATGACACAGCATTGCCGTCGCTAATTCAAAGTTGATTTTGATGATTATTTTTTATCAGATGTTGATCGAATATTCGTGAATATTTGTTTAAAAGCTTGATTGAACAAAGGAATCAGACTTTTTCTTCATTGAAAGGGAGATGGGTAGGGGAATCGGCGAATTGGAAGGTAGGTGGGTCCATTATTGCGGGAATTGAGCGGTAACAGCAACGTCTAGCTTTCAGTGTTAATAAACGCCAATAATTTCAAAACGTTCATATACATTTGATAATTTTGGGTGACATTTGTTTATTTTGATATTGAGACCGTTTATAGCTAGATGTAATTGTTAAAATTGAATGATAAAAATTGTTTTTAAACTTTTAATATTGTACAAATTGGACAAAATACCAAAAACATTTCTTTAAGTACCTGATTGAATATTGAGTACGGTAATTAATTAATGTTTGGACCTTACTATACGCAAATACTCATTAGAGGTTGAGTAAATTATTTTCAAAAAGCTTTTTTTGATTGGACAACGTGATTATAACCATACGATACGCATTTACTCAATTTAATTAGAGCAACAAAAAAACATTTACATTGGAGAACGCGATTTACGTCAATCAAAAATCTTTTGCATAAGTTCTTACTTGTTTTTTAAACCAAGTCGGCTTTTCCTTTACTCATTTAATCTTTGATCATATTAAATGTAATTGGAGTCATTAGATCAAGTGCGGGTCGGTGTTTAAATTGCCGATGCGATTTGCACCTATCATAATTTTGACACAAAGTCACTGTCTTTGGTCAAATAAAGTTTCCTAAAGGTAGGCAATTAGCGGGTTTTATGACATGTGTACTGTCATCACCATAGCGACGCATTATTGCAACTACCGAAATAAACACTATGAGATGAGGAACGACTTTTTTAACAATGTTTGAAGCAAATTTCACGAATACAAAGTCTTTGAAATTACACGATTTATTATTTTATTTTTTTTTCCGAATATTTGATTCGGAAAATACTATTCGAATATTCGGTGCGGGACCGAATATCATGTATTCGGATATTCGTTGACATCCCTAAATAAAACCCATTGATATATTGAGTAGCTTATATGTGTCTTGTTCTGAGAAAATGGGACATAATGCATGTGCGTAAAATGTTGTCCCAGATTAGCCTGTGTAGTCTGCACAGGCTAATCAGGGACAATACTTTCCGCTTAATCTAGATTTGTGTAAAAAGAGACTTCCTTTAAATGAAAAATACCATTGTAGGGGAAAGTGTCGTCCCTGATTACCCTGTGCGGATTGCACAGGCTAATCTGTGACGACACTTAACGCACATGCATTATGCCCAGTTTTCTCAGAACGGGACTCATATGATAGCATGTGTTTTCCATTCACAATGCCAGGACAAGCGCTACCTGGACCTGCTGGGGAGATACAGCTACATGATGAAGATATACCAGAAGATGCAGAGAGAGATGGAGACACTGTGAGTATATACCAGAAGATGCAGAGAGAGATGGAGACACTGTGAGTATATACCAGAAGATGCAGCGAGAAATGGAGACACTGTGAGTATATACCAGAAGATGCAGCGAGAAATGGAGACACTGTGAGTATATACCAGAAGATGCAGCGAGAAATGGAGACACTGTGAGTATATACCAGAAGATGCAGCGAGAGATGGAGACACTGTGAGTATATATCAGAAGATGCAGCGAGAAATGGAGACACTGTGAGTATATACCAGAAGATGCAGCGAGAAATGGAGACACTGTGAGTATATACCAGAAGATGCAGCGAGAGATGGAGACACTGTGAGTATATACCAGAAGATGCAGCGAGAAATGGAGACACTGTGAGTATATATCAGAAGATGCAGCGAGAAATGGAGACACTGTGAGTATATATCAGAAGATGCAGCGAGAAATGGAGACACTGTGAGTATATACCAGAAGATGCAGCGAGAAATGGAGACACTGTGAGTATATATCAGAAGATGCAGCGAGAAATGGAGACACTGTGAGTATATACCAGAAGATGCAGCGAGAGATGGAGACACTGTGAGTATATACCAGAAGATGCAGCGAGAAATGGAGACACTGTGAGTATATACCAGAAGATGCAGCGAGAAATGGAGACACTGTGAGTATATACCAGAAGATGCAGCGAGAAATGGAGACACTGTGAGTATATATCAGAAGATGCAGAGAGAAATGGAGACACTGTGAGTATATACCAGAAGATGCAGCGAGAAATGGAGACACTGTGAGTATATACCAGAAGATGCAGCGAGAAATGGAGACACTGTGAGTATATATCAGAAGATGCAGAGAGAAATGGAGACACTGTGAGTATATACCAGAAGATGCAGCGAGAAATGGAGACACTGTGAGTATATACCAGAAGATGCAGCGAGAAATGGAGACACTGTGAGTATATACCAGAAGATGCAGAGAGAAATGGAGACACTGTGAGTATATACCAGAAGATGCAGAGAGAAATGGAGACACTGTGAGTATATACCAGAAGATGCAGCGAGAAATGGAGACACTGTGAGTATATACCAGAAGATGCAGCGAGAAATGGAGACACTGTGAGTATATACCAGAAGATGCAGCGAGAAATGGAGACACTGTGAGTATATACCAGAAGATGCAGCGAGAAATGGAGACACTGTGAGTATATATCAGAAGATGCAGCGAGAAATGGAGACACTGTGAGTATATATCAGAAGATGCAGCGAGAAATGGAGACACTGTGAGTATATACCAGAAGATGCAGCGAGAAATGGAGACACTGTGAGTATATACCAGAAGATGCAGCGAGAAATGGAGACACTGTGAGTATATACCAGAAGATGCAGCGAGAAATGGAGACACTGTGAGTATATACCAGAAGATGCAGCGAGAAATGGAGACACTGTGAGTATATACCAGAAGATGCAGCGAGAAATGGAGACACTGTGAGTATATACCAGAAGATGCAGCGAGAAATGGAGACACTGTGAGTATATACCAGAAGATGCAGCGAGAAATGGAGACACTGTGAGTATATATCAGAAGATGCAGCGAGAAATGGAGACACTGTGAGTATATATCAGAAGATGCAGCGAGAAATGGAGACACTGTGAGTATATACCAGAAGATGCAGCGAGAAATGGAGACACTGTGAGTATATACCAGAAGATGCAGCGAGAAATGGAGACACTGTGAGTATATATCAGAAGATGCAGCGAGAAATGGAGACACTGTGAGTATATACCAGAAGATGCAGCGAGAAATGGAGACACTGTGAGTATATATCAGAAGATGCAGCGAGAAATGGAGACACTGTGAGTATATACCAGAAGATGCAGCGAGAAATGGAGACACTGTGAGTATATACCAGAAGATGCAGCGAGAAATGGAGACACTGTGAGTATATATCAGAAGATGCAGCGAGAAATGGAGACACTGTGAGTATATATCAGAAGATGCAGCGAGAAATGGAGACACTGTGAGTATATATCAGAAGATGCAGCGAGAAATGGAGACACTGTGAGTATATATCAGAAGATGCAGAGAGAGATGGAGACACTGTGAGTTAGCCCTTTCCCACTCAGTAGCAAAGTGAAAATGGCTTTTGCACCAGCATCAAACCAGAACAGCCTGCGAGTTTTATGCTGTTTGCTGCTCATCAGTATCTATAGGTTGAAAATGAAGCATTTAAAACTCAATTCTAGTAAAGAAGATTTTAAATGTAATTAGATTTTCTTGAAGGGATTACAAACACGTCAAAGTGCGTTTATAAGGGGTAAATGGTTATCCAAAACAGTATGAAGGTTTCCAATACAGGTTGAGGTTATCCAATGCAATATGAGGGTTTTTATACCCTTCTTCCTACCTGTTAACTCTATACCACTAAGATACCTATTTTTACGCATGTGTAGACCCTCCGAAAGTTAAATTTCATTAAAGGCCTTTCTTACAAGATTCAAGTTTTAAAGGCTTCATTTCAAACCTATAGTTACTGATGAGTAGCAAACAAACCTAAAGGGGGGGGGGGTTTACCCCTACCTGTCATGATATTGGCGACAGGGCATATAGTGGTATGTATGTCTGTGTGTGTGTGTGTGTGTGTGTGTGTGCGTGTTGATGTATGTATTTATGTGTATGGCAATTCATATCCAGCTCATAACTTTTTCGTTCTTTTTTGGATTTTCTAAATAAATTGTCAAATATTAAGATGGCATTTCATGCGCAAACTGAACAAAAAAAACTTACTATTTAGCCTATCATGTTTGTAGGCAGAGTGACTTCCAGCAGACCATGCAGAAAAAACTGGATGAAAGGGAAACTTTGGTCATCTCACAGATGAAGATGCAAATAAAACAGGTTGGATATAATATTTTGTAAAAATATGCAGTTAAGACAGTCTTGCAGGCAGCCCTCGATATGTCAGTATGTTATTGCTCTTCGATTTAGTGTGTTTTCCTGATTTTCATACTGACAATATCACTTTTTGTTACTATAACAAGTGTTTTTAGTGTTTTCTTTGTTTCTGTAGCAGTGATAGTGTGTTAAGTGATTTTCTTTGTTGCCAAGGCGATGTTTGTGTTTTGTGCTTGTTTCTTGGTTACTGTAACAACTCGATTGTTTTAAAGATGTTTATTAAGTTGGTAAAGCTACGATTAATTGTGTTTTGAGTGTGTTTCTTGGTTTGTAGAACAATCTTTAGAACATCTTTTACCATGAGGTTTTTACGTTTGTTTGTTTTTCTCGCGGATCATAATTTGTTTTTGTAAGAACCTTTTGTCTGTCATTTGTCATCAACATTAATCTTGTGAACCCAATTTCTTATAAATTGCCAAATACTCATTCACTGATGTCCTGGAGGAAACTATGATAATCCTTTTATTGCGGTGGGAAGTTTTCCTTTAGTCTATAGTTTAACCTTGTGAGCACCGTTGAAAGCAGATGATAGTCCAATCATCATGAAACTGACACAGAAAATTTACTCTTATGATTTCTCGACTATATCGTTCCAAAATGGTTCTGGTCCGTTGAAAATATGGTTGCCAGGGAATGTGCCAGATAAGCTCCCTTTTTGGGCAGTGCAATCTTTTAACACAAATTGATGTTAAAACCTTCTGGAAAAAGTGTGCAAAACATATGTTTTATGTATGTTTTGCGTGTGTTTAACGTGGCGGTATTGGCACTGCGTTTTATGTGCGTTTTTTCTTACCAAGTGAGTTTTTACCAAATCAAAAAACAAACAGGAACTGCGTCAAATGTGCGCTTTATGTGGGTTAAAGTGCGCTTTTAACTTGATACGAAAAAGTATGCTTATGACTGTGTCAAAATGTGGGCTTTTATGTGGGTAAAAACTGCGCTTTTAAGTGAGTTTATGTGTGTATTTGTATAAGTGTGTTTTTTGCTACTTTTCATGTGTGTAAAATATGCGATTTTATGTGGGTTAAAAACTGCGCGTTTAATGTGAATTTTTTAATGTCAGTACTGATAAAAAGCGCACATTAAACAAACTTTAAGCGAAGTTTAAACCCACATAAAAGCACACATATTGGTAAAATGTGAGCTTTTTGGCGAGTTTTAACTGTACTCAAGTGAGTTAAAAAGCACACATTCAACTCACTTATAGCGCAGTTTTAACCCACATAAAAACGCACATTTTACGCACATGAATGGCAGTCAAAAACACACTTTTAAATGCACACATGTGCGTTTAAGACTTCTTTTTGCCTGAACAAAGTTTCTTTTTGCCTGAACAAAGTAGATTCAATTGCATGATGTCAAAGTTTTAAAATGCAGATATGCAATAAAAATAAAATGTAGGTATACTAGTATATTTTAAATTATTACAAGATAAATCAATTTTACTCTTGATCAAGTTTGTTTTCTTGGTGGCTTAATAAACATGTGTGTTTTCTGAGTTGCTAAAGAGATAAGTATGTTTTCTTGGTTGCTTAATAAACATGTGTGTTTTCTTGTTTTCTACAGCAACGAGTGGTGAATGAAGAGAATCTAAGACTGACAATCATGGACCAGCGAGAGAACCTTCGTATCCTGGCACGGGCGTATGAGGACAACAAGATTTCCCGAGATCTCCTCGCCTGTGCCAAAGCCATGATACAGAAAACCATGGAAATTCCCGAGATACGGTTACGGAACCTTTTTGAGCAATACATCACCTTCAGAGCTATCCAGGATGCCAGACGTAAGCTCTTGTTACAGCAAAATTAAGGATACGTTGATTGGTGTGTTAAGTCTCATATGCTTTCAGTATTTCAGTTGTTAAACATGATAAATATGTTTTTTTTAATGGATTGATTATTTGGAATTTAAGGTAGAAAATATTTTGTTAGTCCAGCTGTCACACTTTGTGTTGCTACTGGAGATTTCATAAGTTTTTTATCCAATTTTGATGAAACTTGATCTGCAGTATCCCTGAAGGGTTGACACAAGCATTGTAAGGACTTTTAAGTATGACTTTTCAAGGAGCTATTACCTTTTGCTTATTAATATGTAAGTTTGTATTTCTGCAGGAGATTTCAGACCCTAATGATCTTAATTTTATAAACCTTGATATGCAACATCCATATATGGGCATGTGTACACAAGTAGCTCCAGTTCACAGATTTTTGAGGGAATTATTGATTTGATGAATATGTCATACTCAAGTGGATTTTTTGCTATACCCCGCCACAGGTGAAGGGATATAGAATTGGCGTTGTCTGTCCGTCAGTTAGTCTGTCTATCCGTCCCACTGTCACAGATGGCAATATCTCAGAACTATACAAGTCATCAACATGAAACTTCATGTGTGTATAGATATCAATGAGGAGAAGTGGCGGAAGATATCAATGTAACATATTTTCTGTTTTCTGGTTAAGATCAAAGGAACTAATTATATGAATTTGATGAAAATTTAAAGGCTTTCCTTAAGGGATGAATGTGCTCTTATTGTCAAGTTGCTAGGCTGTGTTGATTTGTCAATAAATTATTTCCCTTTGAATAATAATAACTTTAAGCCTTTAGAACATGTCATATGCACCAAGCCTTTTGGGTGGACAAGGGTATGTTTTCAGGTTGTTCTGCTCAAATGGTAGTTGAAGCTGTTAGTTGCCCTTTTATTGAGTCTTGTTCTGAGAAAACTGGACATAATACATGTGTGTTAAGTGTCGTCCCAGATCAGCCTGTGCAGTTTGCACAGGCTAATCAGGGATAACATTTTCCGCTTTTATGACATTTTTCGTTTAAATGAAGTCTCTTCTTAGCAAATATCCAATTTAGGCGGAAAGTGTTGTCCCTGATTAGTCTGTGCTGACTGCACAGGCTAATCTGGAACGACACTTTACGCAGATGCATTATGCCCAGTTTTCTCATAATATTACATTTTCTAATGTATTATGTGTTTGTTTGTCACCTCACAGGAACTTATGAGAATGTGAAAAACTTTCTATACACCATCCCTTCAGATTGTTGTTTTGTAACACTCTAGTAAGTTTCCAGGGAGTAACTACCACTTAAACACAAATTTCTTTCCACACAATAAACCCACAGGTTTACAAAGTGCATCCTTGGAGAGATTTACATTGTTCCATTGAGATTCTCATCCATCTTGATAATCTTTGTATGTTGTCATAATACCCATGGTAAGTTGATGAGTTGCAATTAAATCTTTAATAAATGCATGTGGGTAAAGTATTGTCACAGAGTTCACGCAGGCTGACCCAGGACGATATGTAGCACCTAGACTTGTTTTTTTGTTTGAAAGATACTTTTTTTTTAAACAAAAGATTCAGAAACTGTTCACAAAAGATAGGATTAAATCAGAAACTGTTCACAAAAGATAGGATAAAATCAGAAACTGTTTACAAAAGATAGGATAAAATCAGAAACTGGTCACAAAAGATAGGATAAAATAAACAAAATGTTCACAAAAGATAGGATAAAATCAGAAACTGTTCACAAAAGATAGGATAAAATCAGAAACTGTTCACAAAAGATAGGATAAAATCAGAAACTGTTCACAAAAGATAGGATAAAATCAGAAACTGTTCACAAAAAGATAGGATAAAATCAGAAACTGTTCAGACTGATCAGGCAAATCTGTGACAATACTTTAAGCACATCTTTACAGGTTGCAAAATACTTTAAGCTTGGTTTCTCATAGACCTTTAGCCAATTGTATAAATCTGGATAACCCCTAAATAGCTGATAACTCTTGGTTATCTTCAGTTTTTTGATACCTTTTTTGATATGTATAAAATGTAAAATGTAAGCAAAGGTATAAACAAATAGATATCAGTGCATGTTTTGGTAACGTTTTGGATAAGATTTAGCCAAAGTATTTGACTTGAGTTATCTTTATCGAAATAAAGGTTATCTTATTGATTGGCTTAAGTTATCCATATTTTTTCAATTGGCTGCAGCCCAATATAAACTATCCGTATTATTATTATACCCCCACAAACGAAGTTTAGGGGGTATATAGGAGTGAACTGGTCTGTCGGTCGGTCTGTCTGTCGGTCCGTATTAAGTGTCCGCTCTCTAATTCAAGTACCGGTAGTTTTCATCCGATCTTCACCAAACTTGGTCAGAAGTTGTATCTACATAATGTCTAGGCCAAGATCAAACATGGGCCTTGCAAGGTCAAAAACTAGGTCACGGGGTCACTTTGTGCGTTTTTAACATTCAGCATGTTGTCCGCTCTCTAATTCAAGTAGTTTGCATCTGATCTTCACCAAACTTGGTCAGAAGTTGTATCTTGATGATGTCTAGGCCAAGTTTGAACATGGGCCTTGCCGGGTCAAAAACTAGGTCGCGAGGTCACTTAGTGCGTTTTAAACATTCAGCATGTTGTCCACTCTCTAATTCAAGTAGTTTTCATCCGATCTTCACTTAACTTGATCAGAAGTTGTATCTACATGATGTTTAGGCCAAGTTCGAACATGGGCCTTGCCGGATCAAAAACTATGTCACGGGGTCACTTAGTGCGTTTTGAACATTCAGCATGTTGTCCACTCTCTAATTCAAGTAGTTTTCATCCGATCTTCACCAAACTTGGTCAGAAGTTGTATCTAGACGATCTTAAGGCCAAGTTTGAACATGGGCCTTGCCGGGTCAAAAACTAGGTCACGGGGTCACTTAGTGCATTTTTTAACATGCAGCATGGTGTCCTCTCTCTTATGCAAGTTGTTTTCATCCGATCTTTACCAAACTTGGTCAGAAGTTTTATCTAGATGATCTGAAGGCCAAGTTGGAACATGATCAAAAACTAGGTCACAGGGTCACTTAGTACGTTTTACCCATTGAGCATGGTGTCTGCTCTCTATTTCAAGTAGTTTAAATCCAATCTTCACCACACTTGGTCAGAAGTTGTAACTAGATGATGTGTAGGTCAAGTTCGAACATGGGCCATGCCGGGTCAAAAACTAGGTCACGGGGTCACTTAGTGTGTTTTAAACCTCACCATGTTGTCCGCTCTCCAATTCAAGTAGTTTTTATCCAATCTTCACCAAAATTGGTCAGAAGTTGTATCTTGATAATGTCTAGGGCAAGTTTGAGTATGGGTCATGCCGGGTCAAAAACAAGGTCAGAGGGTCACTTAGTGCCTTTTAAACATTCAGCATGTTGTCCGCACTCTAATTCAAGTAGTTTTCATCAAATCTTCACCAAACTTGGTCAGAAGTTATATGGAGATGATCTTAAGGCCAAGTTAGAACATGGACCTTTCTGGGTCAAAAACTAAGTCAAGGGGTCACTAAGTGTGTTTTAAAAATTGAGCATGGTGTCCGCTGTTTTTTGTGAAGACGACATGCAAAATATTATGTGTCAATGCGGCATGTGGGGGTATTTGCACGTCTGTGACAAAGCTCTAGAAGTGGAGCTAGGTACTTGTTTTTATGTCCCCCACCACTATAGTGGGGGACATTATGTTTTTTGCCCTGTCTTTGGTCTGTCTGTTGGTCTGTTGGTGTGTTTGCGCCAACTTTAACATTTTGCAATAACTTTTGCTATATTTAAGATAACAATTTCATATTTGGCATGCATGTGTATCTCATGGAGCTGCACATTTTGATTGGTAAAAGGTCAAGGTCACAGTCATCCTTCAAGGTCAAAGGCCAAAAAAACTAAATCAAAGCGGCACAGAAGGGGACATAGTGTTTCTGACAAACACATTTCTTGTTTTGTAATCCTTTTCCAATCTGAAGCAAAGTGAAAATGGCTATGTGCAAACAGCATAAAACCAGAACAGTCTGCAAGTTACTCGCAGTTTGTTCAGGTTTTCTGCTGTTTGCTGCTCATCAGTATCTTAGGGTTGGAGATAAAGCCATAAAAACTTGAATCTAGTAAGAAAGGTCTTTAATTAAATTTAACTTTTTAAGGGACTACAAGTCTGTCAAAAAACATATCTAAGTGGTGAAGGGTTAACAATGCCGTACTAGGGCTTGTCACAGTTGTTCAGAAGGCCTGCACCCCTACCATCCGCATGCAAAAATTGTGTGCGTGTTTAAGTGTTTACTTAGGAGCATTAATCCATCCCATCATAAGGAACAATACATGTATGTTTGAATATCAAAAAGTGTGTAACTCTTTTAGACCAGTTTTTGATTGTAGACAGACATTCATTGTGATAAATATTTAGTCCCTTTACTTGTTAGGGGGAGTGGGTGGGGTAGATTTTGGTGCTAGTAGTGCCAATCTGTTCTCTGTTTCTATGACTACAGAGCGTGTTGAGAAGGTATTAGAAGAGGAAGAGGACCTAGCTATTGACACTCGCAATGAGATGCAACTTTACCTGGCAAATATGGATGGGCGATTTAACTCCAGCATGAAGGTATCTTTCCATATTCCGTATAAAAACATGTTTAATGGTTCAGCCTTTTATTTACTTTTTTTTTCCTTTTGAATCTTTGACTTTCTATAAAACTCATGTTTATTACTTCAAGTGAATCATTCTATTTAGTGTGAGTTCATAAGCCAGATGTTGCAATACATGTATAGCTTCACATTTAAGCTCATATCCCTAATGATTTCCTGATTTCCATTCTTCCTACTTGCAGACAAGTTCAATTCTTCCTCCTTGAAGACAAGTTCAATTCTTCCTCCTTGTAGACAAGTTCAATTCTTCCTCCTTGTAGACAAGTTCAATTCTTCCTCCTTTTAGACAAGTTCATTTTTTCCTCCTTGTAGACAAGCTCAATTCTTCCTCCTTTTAGACAAGTTCAATTCTTCCTCCTTTTAGACAAGTTCAATTTTTTCCTCTTGTTAGACAAGTTCAATTCTTCCTCCTTGTAGACAAGTTCAATTCTTCCTCCTTGTAGACAAGTTCAATTCTTCCTCCTTGTAGACAAGTTCAATTCTTCCTCCTTTTATACAAGTTCAATTCTTCCTCCTTTTAGACAAGTTCAATTCTTCCTCCTATTAGACAAGTTCAATTCTTCCTCCTGTTAGACAAGTTCAATTCTTCCTCCTTGTAGACAAGTTCAATTCTTCTTCCTTTTAGACAAGTTTAATTCTTCCTCCTTGTAGACAAGTTCAATTCTTCCTCCTTTTAGACAAGTTCAATTCTTCCTCCTTTTAGACAAGTTCAATTTTTCCTCCTTGTAGAAAAGTTCAATTCTTCCTCCTTTTAGACAAGTTTAATTCTTTCTCCTTTTCTACAAGTTCACATTTTCATTTCTTTCTCATTTAGAACAAGTTTCTATAATCAATTCTTTCTCCTTCTAGACGTGTTCCTTCATTTTGTTCTCCCTCCTTTCATATGTGTTTGTATGTTCAAGTCTTCGTTCTTTCAGATAAGTTCCTTTGTTTAGTTCTTTTCTCTTCTATTCTAGTTTCTATTTTCACCTACGTTCACTTGAATTTCTTTTAGAGAAGTTCCTATGTTTAGTTTTTCCTCCTTTCAGATGAATTCTTTCATTCAGTTCTTACTCTTAAATTCTTCTTCTATTCATATGAGCTGTGCTCTGTGAAAAGGGGGTTTAATGCATGTGCGTAAAGTGTCGTCCCAGATCAGCCTGCGTGGACTGCAGGGATGACACTTTCTATCTAAAATAAAATTTTGCTAAGAAGAGACTTTCTTGAAACAAAAAATATCTTAAAAGCAAAAAGTTTTGTCTCTGATTAGCCTGTGCAGACTGCATTAAACACCCCTTTCACAGAACACTGCCCAATTATAATTGCTCCCTTTTACTGTTTGCTGTCTGAGTTCTTCCATTGTTTTACTTTGAAAACTTTTCAAACAAATATTGAAGTGTTTTGTGTTTCAGGTTCTGATATAGGTATCAGACATTAAATTCTTCCTTAATTTACAGGTTTGGAGAAGCAAAATGAAGCAACTGGAATCAGAGAAAAGAGAAATGAACCATAAAATCTTTAAATTGTAAGTATTGATTTTTCTATGCCCCTCTCAAAAGAAGAAGGGGTATATTGTGTTGCTGGATGTCTGTCGGTCTGTCTGTTTGTAGACCAGTCTGTCTGACGGTAGACCAGTTCGTTTCCGATCCATAGGTCAAAGGTCATGGTCAATTTCACAATAAGTTGGAAAATTCTTTTTGATCAATAACTTGTCAACGAATCCACAGATTGGCTTGATTCTTCCCATGTGCATTGGCCTTGGAAAGTAGATGACCCCTATTGAAATTGGGATCACTAGATCAAAGGTCAAGGTCACTGTCACAATAAGTGTGAAAATTGTTTCTGATCAATAACACATGAACAAATTGAATGATTGGCTTGATACTTCGCATGTGCATTGGCCTTGGACAGAAGATGACCCCTATAGAAATTGTAGTTACTAGGTCAAAGGTCATGGTCACTGTCACAATGAGTGGGAAAATCCTTTCTGATTAATAATTAACCTTGGACAGTAGATGACACTATTGACATTGAGGTCACTAGTTCAAAGCCCTGTTTGGGGGGCATATGTTTCGGACTGCACAACTCTTGTTTCTACCTGTCTTTTTAGTTCTCTAGTAGGTAGCCATAATGGCGTAGATCAATTCCAAGCTTTTGGTACCTTGCTTTCATAATATTTTCTCAGGGTTGAGTGATGTAAATTGCTTTTTATGGGGTTAGTATCCAGGCTGTTCAACTTAACCCTTTCCCACTCAGAAGCAAAGTGAAAATGGCTTTGATTAACTCTCAGTCTGTTCAGGTTTTAGTCTGTTTGCTGCTCATCAGTATCTAAGGGTTGGAAATGAAGCCTTAAAAGTTTGAATCTAGTAAGAAGTCTTTAATTAAATTAAGCTTTCTGAGGAAATACAAATGCGTCAAATTATGTTTCTCAGTGGTAAAGGGTTAAACAACTCAGGTATTTTAGGTAAAAAATGTAACAGAATTTAGGAACATAGTTGTAGACAATGCATTTAATGTAATGTCAATGCATATTAAATACTGATGACCTTGATCAGTCAGAGGACATGAAGCAAATGAAATGCTCAAAATATTATGTCGAAATAAGTTGAAGATACACATGATTTCTAATGGCTGTAAAAAGCCTTAAAGAAGGTAAAGTATTTGTTGAAGTGAAAATTATTTTTAAGTTATTTTTGTGCATGTAACTGGATGTGTTTTTTCCGCAAGAATCATTAAAGTTATCCTTCTGAAAGGAATTCTCGAAGTGTGAAACATGTTTAAAAGGTTTATAAATTACAAAATAAATCAGCCTCGCTCTGTGAAATAGTCGGTTTAAATGTGGTCCCAGATTAGCCTGTGCAGTCTTCACAGGCTAATCAGAGACAACACTTGCCGCTTCAACTGGATTTTTGTCAAGAACGGTCGTCCTTTTAACGAAAAAAATCGGGTAGTGTCGTCCCTGATTAGCCTTTGCAAACTGCACAGGCTAATCTGGGACGATATTTTAAGAACATGCATTAAACCCCCTTTCCAAAGAGTGCGGCTCGTATACATGTACTTGTTTCTAAGTCTAAGCTACCCAACCAACTACATGTATGTGTCTCTGTCCATACATGAGTAAGCCTAAGCTACCCAACCAACTACATGTATGTGTCGCTGTCCATACATGAGTAAGCCTAAGCTACCCAACCAACTACATGTATGTGTCTCTGTCCATACATGAGTAAGCCTAAGCTACCCAACCAACTACATGTATGTGTCTCTGTCCATACATGAGTAAGCCTAAGCTACCCAACCAACTACATGTATGTGTCGCTGTCCATACATGAGTAAGCCTAAGCTACCCAACCAACTACATGTATGTGTCTCTGTCCATACATGAGTAAGTCTAAGCTACCCAACCAACTACATGTATGTGTCGCTGTCCATACATGAGTAAGCCTAAGCTACCCAACCAACTACATGTATGTGTCTCTGTCCATACATGAGTAAGCCTAAGCTACCCAACCAACTACATGTGCGTGTCTCTGTCCATACATGAGTAAGCCTAAGCTACCCAACCAACTACATGTATGTGTCTCTGTCCATACATCAGTAAGCCTAAGCTACCCAACCAACTACATGTATGTGTCTCTGTCCATACATGAGTAAGCCTAAGCTACCCAACCAACTACATGTATGTGTCTCTGTCCATACATGAGTAAGCCTAAGCTACCCAACCAACTACATGTATGTGTCTCTGTCCATACATAAGTAAGCCTAAGCTACCCAACCAACTACATGTGTGTGTCTCTGTCCATACATGAGTAAGCCTAAGTTACCCAACCAACTACATGTATGTGTCTCTGTCCATACATCAGTAAGCCTAAGCTACCCAACCAACTACATGTATGTGTCTCTGTCCATACATGAGTAAGCCTAAGCTACCCAACCAACTACATGTATGTGTCTCTGTCCATACATGAGTAAGCCTAAGCTACCCAACCAACTACATGTATGTGTCTCTGTCCATACACGAGTAAGCCTAAGCTACCCAACCAACTACATGTATGTGTCTCTGTCCATACATGAGTAAGCCTAAGCTACCCAACCAACTACATGTATGTGTCTCTGTCCATACATGAGTAAGCCTAAGCTACCCAACCAACTACATGTATGTGTCTCTGTCCATACATGAGTAAGCCTAAGCTACCCAACCAACTACATGTATGTGTCTCTGTCCATACACGAGTAAGCCTAAGCTACCCAACCAACTACATGTATGTGTCGCTGTCCATACATGAGTAAGCCTAAGCTACCCAACCAACTACATGTATGTGTTTGTCCATACATGAGTAAGCCTAAGCTACCCAACCAACTACATGTGCGTGTCTCTGTCCATACATGAGTAAGCCTAAGCTACCCAACCAACTACATGTATGTGTCTCTGTCCATACATCAGTAAGCCTAAGCTACCCAACCAACTACATGTATGTGTCTCTGTCCATACATGAGTAAGCCTAAGCTACCCAACCAACTACATGTGCGTGTCTCTGTCCATACATGAGTAAGCCTAAGCTACCCAATCAACTACATGTATGTGTCTCTGTCCATACATGAGTAAGCCTAAGCTACCCAACCAACTACATGTATGTGTCTCTGTCCATACATAAGTAAGCCTAAGCTACCCAACCAACTACATGTGTGTGTCTCTGTCCATACATGAGTAAGCCTAAGTTACCCAACCAACTACATGTATGTGTCTCTGTCCATACATCAGTAAGCCTAAGCTACCCAACCAACTACATGTATGTGTCTCTGTCCATACATGAGTAAGCCTAAGCTACCCAACCAACTACATGTATATGTCTCTGTCCATACATGAGTAAGCCTAAGCTACCCAACCAACTACATGTATGTGTCTCTGTCCATACATGAGTAAGCCTAAGCTACCCAACCAACTACATCTATGTGTTTGTCCATAAATGAGTAAGCCTAAGCTACCCAACCAACTACATGTATGTGTTTGTCCATACATGAGTAAGCCTAAGCTACCCAACCAACTACATGTGTGTGTCTGTCCATACATGAGTAAGCCTAAGCTACCCAACCAACTACATGTATGTGTTTGTCCATACATGAGTAAGCCTAAGCTACCCAACCAACTACATGTATGTGTCTCTGTCCATACATGAGTAAGCCTAAGCTACCCAACCAACTACATGTATGTGTCTCTGTCCATACATGAGTAAGCCTAAGCTACCCAACCAACTACATGTATGTGTCTCTGTCCATACATGAGTAAGCCTAAGCTACCCAACCAACTACATGTATGTGTCTCTGTCCATACATGAGTAAGCCTAAGCTACCCAACCAACTACATGTATGTGTCTCTGTCCATACATGAGTAAGCCTAAGCTACCCAACCAACTACATGTATGTGTCTCTGTCCATACACGAGTAAGCCTAAGCTACCCAACCAACTACATGTATGTGTCTCTGTCCATACATGAGTAAGCCTAAGCTACCCAACCAACTACATGTATGTGTCTCTGTCCATACATGAGTAAGCCTAAGCTACCCAACCAACTACATGTATGTGTCTCTGTCCATACATGAGTAAGCCTAAGCTACCCAACCAACTACATGTATGTGTCTCTGTCCATACATGAGTAAGCCTAAGCTACCCAACCAACTACATGTATGTGTCTCTGTCCATACACGAGTAAGCCTAAGCTACCCAACCAACTACATGTATGTGTCTCTGTCCATACATGAGTAAGCCTAAGCTACCCAACCAACTACATGTATGTGTTTGTCCATACATGAGTAAGCCTAAGCTACCCAACCAACTACATGTATGTGTTTGTCCATACATGAGTAAGCCTAAGCTACCCAACCAACTACATGTATGTGTCTCTGTCCATACATGAGTAAGCCTAAGCTACCCAACCAACTACATGTATGTGTCTCTATCCATACATGAGTAAGCCTATGCTACCCAACCAACTACATGTATGTGTCTCTGTCCTTACATGAGTAAGCCTAAGCTACCCAACCAACTACATGTATGTGTCTCTGTCCATACATCAGTAAGCCTAAGCTACCCAACCAACTACATGTATGTGTCTCTGTCCATACATGAGTAAGCCTAAGCTACCCAACCAACTACATGTATGTGTCGCTGTCCATACATGAGTAAGCCTAAGCTACCCAACCAACTACATGTATGTGTTTGTCCATACATGAGTAAGCCTAAGCTACCCAACCAACTACATGTATGTGTCGCTGTCCATACATGAGTAAGCCTAAGCTACCCAACCAACTACATGTATGTGTCTCTGTCCATACATGAGTAAGCCTAAGCTACCCAACCAACGACATGTATGTGTCTCTGTCCATACATGAGTAAGCCTAAGCTACCCAACCAACTACATGTATGTGTCTCTGTCCATACATGAGTAAGCCTAAGCTACCCAACCAACTACATGTATGTGTCTCTGTCCATACATGAGTAAGCCTAAGCTACCCAACCAACTACATGTATGTGTCTGTCCATACATGAGTAAGCCTAAGCTACCCAACCAACTACATGTATGTGTTTGTCCATACATGAGTAAGCCTAAGCTACCCAACCAACTACATGTATGTGTCTCTGTCCATACATGAGTAAGCCTAAGCTACCCAACCAACTACATGTATGTGTCTCTGTCCATACATGAGTAAGCCTAAGCTACCCAACCAACTACATGTATGTGTCTCTGTCCATACATGAGTAAGCCTTAGCTACCCAACCAACTACATGTATGTGTCTCTGTCCATACATGAGTAAGCCTAAGCTACCCAACCAACTACATGTATGTGTCTGTCCATACATGAGTAAGCGTAAGCTACCCAACCAACTACATGTATGTGTCTCTGTCCATACATGAGTAAGCCTAAGCTACCCAACCAACTACATGTATGTGTCTCTGTCCATACATGAGTAAGCCTAAGCTACCCAACCAACTACATGTGTGTGTCTATGTCCATACATGAGTAAGCCTAAGCTACCCAACCAACTACATGTATGTGTCTCTGTCCATACATGAGTAAGCCTAAGCTACCCAATCAACTACATGTATGTGTCTCTGTCCTTACATGAGTAAGCCTAAGCTACCCAATCAACTACATGTATGTGTCTCTGTCCATACATGAGTAAGCCTAAGCTACCCAACCAACTACATGTATGTGTCTCTGTCCATACATGAGTAAGCCTAAGCTACCCAACCAACTACATGTATGTGTCTCTGTCCATACATGAGTAAGCCTAAGCTACCCAACCAACTACATGTATGTGTCTCTGTCCTTACATGAGTAAGCCTAAGCTACCCAACCAACTACATGTATGTGTCTCTGTCCTTACATGAGTAAGCCTAAGCTACCCAACCAACTACATGTATGTGTCTCTGTCCATACATGAGTAAGCCTAAGCTACCCAACCAACTACATGTATGTGTCTCTGTCCTTACATGAGTAAGCCTAAGCTACCCAATCAACTACATGTATGTGTCTCTGTCCATACATGAGTAAGCCTAAGCTACCCAACCAACTACATGTATGTGTCTCTGTCCATACATGAGTAAGCCTAAGCTACCCAACCAACTACATGTATGTGTCTCTGTCCATACATGAGTAAGCCTAAGCTACCCAACCAACTACATGTATGTGTCTCTGTCCATACATGAGTAAGCCTAAGCTACCCAACCAACTACATGTATGTGTCTCTGTCCATACATGAGTAAGCCTAAGCTACCCAACCAACTACATGTATGTGTCTCTGTCCATACATGAGTAAGCCTAAGCTACCCAACCAACTACATGTATGTGTCTCTGTCCATACATGAGTAAGCCTAAGCTACCCAACCAACTACATGTATGTGTCTCTGTCCATACATGAGTAAGCCTAAGTTACCCAACCAACTACATGTATGTGTCTCTGTCCATACATGAGTAAGCCTAAGCTTCCCAACCAACTACATGTATGTGTCTTTGTCCATACATGAGTAAGCCTAAGCTACCCAACCAACTACATGTATGTGTCTCTGTCCATACATGAGTAAGCCTTAGCTACCCAACCAACTACATGTGCGTGTCTCTGTCCATACATGAGTAAGCCTAAGCTACCCAACCAACTACATGTATGTGTCTCTGTCCATACATGAGTAAGCCTAAGCTACCCAACCAACTACATGTGCGTGTCTCTGTCCATACATGAGTAAGCCTAAGCTACCCAATCAACTACATGTGCGTGTCTCTGTCAATACATGAGTAAGCCTAAGCTACCCAACCAACTACATGTATATGTCTCTGTCCATACATGAGTAAGCCTAAGCTACCCAACCAACTACATGTATGTGTCTCTGTCCATACATGAGTAAGCCTAAGCTACCCAACCAACTACATGTATGTGTCTCTGTCCATACATGAGTAAGCCTAAGCTACCCAACCAACTACATGTATGTGTCTCTGTCCATACATGAGTAAGCCTAAGCTACCCAACCAACTACATGTGTGTGTCTCTGTCCATACATGAGTAAGCCTAAGCTACCCAACCAACTACATGTATGTGTCTCTGTCCATACATGAGTAAGCCTAAGCTACTCAACCAACTACATGTATGTGTCTCTGTCCATACATGAGTAAGCCAAAGCTACCCAACCAACTACATGTATGTGTCTCTGTCCATACATCAGTAAGCCTAAGCTACCCAACCAACTACATGTATGTGTCTCTGTCCATACATGAGTAAGCCAAAGCTACCCAACCAACTACATGTATGTGTCTCTGTCCATACATGAGTAAGCCTAAGCTACCCAACCAACTACATGTATGTGTCTCTGTCCATACATGAGTAAGCCTAAGCTACCCAACCAACTACATGTATGTGTCTCTGTCCATACATGAGTAAGCCTAAGCTACCCAACCAACTACATGTATGTGTCTCTGTCCATATATGAGTAAGCCTAAGCTACCCAACCAACTACATGTATGTGTCTCTGTCCATACATGAGTAAGCCTAAGTTACCCAACCAACTACATGTATGTGTCTCTGTCCATACATGAGTAAGCCTAAGCTACCCAACCAACTACATGTGTGTGTCTCTGTCCATACATGAGTAAGCCTAAGCTACCCAACCAACTACATGTATGTGTCTCTGTCCATACATGAGTAAGCCTAAGCTTCCCAACCAACTACATGTATGTGTTTGTCCATACATGAGTAAGCCTAAGCTACCCAACCAACTACATGTATGTGTCTCTGTCCATACATGAGTAAGCCTAAGCTACCCAACCAACTACATGTATGTGTCTCTGTCCATACATGAGTAAGCCAAAGCTACCCATCCAACTACATGTATGTGTCTCTGTCCTTACATGAGTAAGCCTAAGCTACCCAACCAACTACATGTATGTGTATTTGTCCATACATGAGTAAGCCTAAGCTACCCAACCAACTACATGTATGTGTCTCTGTCCATACATGAGTAAGCCTAAGCTACCCAACCAACTACATGTGCGTGTCTCTGTCCATACATGAGTAAGCCTAAGCTACCCAACCAACTACATGTATGTGTCTCTGTCCATACATGAGTAAGCCTAAGCTACCCAACCAACTACATGTGCGTGTCTCTGTCCATACATGAGTAAGCCTAAGCTACCCAATCAACTACATGTGCGTGTCTCTGTCAATACATGAGTAAGCCTAAGCTACCCAACCAACTACATGTATATGTCTCTGTCCATACATGAGTAAGCCTAAGCTACCCAACCAACTACATGTATGTGTCTCTGTCCATACATGAGTAAGCCTAAGCTACCCAACCAACTACATGTATGTGTCTCTGTCCATACATGAGTAAGCCAAAGCTACCCAACCAACTACATGTATGTGTCTCTGTCCATACATGAGTAAGCCTAAGTTACCCAACCAACTACATGTATGTGTCTCTGTCCAAACATGAGTAAGCCTAAGCTACCCAATCAACTACATGTGCGTGTCTCTGTCAATACATGAGTAAGCCTAAGCTACCCAACCAACTACATGTATATGTCTCTGTCCATACATGAGTAAGCCTAAGCTACCCAACCAACTACATGTATGTGTCTCTGTCCATATATGAGTAAGCCTAAGCTACCCAACCAACTACATGTATGTGTCTCTGTCCATACATGAGTAAGCCTAAGCTACCCAACCAACTACATGTATGTGTCTCTGTCCATACATGAGTAAGCCTAAGCTACCCAACCAACTACATGTGCGTGTCTCTGTCCATACATGAGTAAGCCTAAGCTACCCAACCAACTACATGTATGTGTCTCTGTCCATACATGAGTAAGCCTAAGCTACCCAACCAACTACATGTGCGTGTCTCTGTCCAAACATGAGTAAGCCTAAGCTACCCAATCAACTACATGTGCGTGTCTCTGTCAATACATGAGTAAGCCTAAGCTACCCAACCAACTACATGTATGTGTCTCTGTCCATACATGAGTAAGCCTAAGCTACCCAACCAACTACATGTATGTGTCTCTGTCCATACATGAGTAAGCGTAAGCTACCCAACCAACTACATGTATGTGTCTCTGTCCATACATGAGTAAGCCTAAGCTACCCAACCAACTACATGTATGTGTCTCTGTCCATACATGAGTAAGCCTAAGCTACCCAACCAACTACATGTATGTGTCTCTATCCATACATGAGTAAGCCTAAGCTACCCAACCAACTACATGTATGTGTCTCTGTCCATACATGAGTAAGCCTAAGCTACCCAACCAACTACATGTATGTGTCTCTGTCCATACATGAGTAAGCCTAAGCTACCCAACCAACTACATGTGCGTGTCTCTGTCCATACATGAGTAAGCCTAAGCTACCCAACCAACTACATGTATGTGTCTCTGTCCATACATGAGTAAGCCTAAGCTACCCAACCAACTACATGTATGTGTCTCTGTCCATACATGAGTAAGCCAAAGCTACCCAACCAACTACATGTATGTGTCTCTGTCCATACATGAGTAAGCCTAAGCTACCCAACCAACTACATGTATGTGTCTCTGTCCATACATGAGTAAGCCTAAGCTACCCAACCAACTACATGTATGTGTCTCTGTCCATACATGAGTAAGCCTAAGCTACCCAACCAACTACATGTATGTGTCTCTGTCCATACATGAGTAAGCCTAAGCTACCCAACCAACTACATGTATGTGTCTCTGTCCATACATGAGTAAGCCTAAGCTACCCAACCAACTACATGTGTGTGTCTCTGTCCATACATGAGTCTGGCTCAGGGAAAACCTTATCAGCTCTATGGAATTTTTTGGTTTTACATGTAGGAAGTCTCTTCTAAACAAACATACAGATTAAGCCTAAGTGAGGTCACTGATCATGGCACACTACGCTCATACATTATACTAGATTTTCGTTTAGAAGAGACATCACGCATTAAGCCCAGTTCTAAACAATAAGGTTCATATGCATATTTCTCCTCAGATTCAACGAGGTCCTTCTGGAGACGGGAATACTCCTGGTACATCCCCTACTCAAAGACAAGGACAGACAGACCATCTTCAACAACGCCGCCACACAGGTCCCCAGGAAACAACTACAGGCTCTGCTCTTGAAACGGCAACCCAAATGCATGAAGGTTTGTTGTTAGGTCATGAGGCCAAATTGAGGACATGAGGTCAAATTGAAGAAATTTTTTTTTTGCTCTTTAAATGGGTTGTTACTTAGTTGTGAGTGAATTAATTGATGCAATTGTTTTACCCCTGAAAGCAATGTTTTAGAGGAGAGGATATATATTAGAACGACAACCCAGATGCATCAAGCTTTGTTGTTAGCAAATGTCAGGAGCAAGAATGAGGTCAATAAATTCAGCAGTTTGTCCAAGTGATGGCGATTATTGTATAACTTCTGAAACGGTCTGTTGTTAGTTTGTTTGTGTTTATAAAAAATGTCTTTTTTATAAAATTTCTAGCACAACTGCAATATTTTGAACACGTTTTGGTTCACCATTTCGATCTTTTGTGATTGCATTTTGTCTGTAATTTGTCGTCAACCTTCTAGAGGCCACAATTATAGTCCAATCTTCAAGAACCTTTGTCATAATTATTGTACCAATGATATCTCTGCCTGGTTCAAAACTGGATTACTGGAGGTCAAAAACTAGGTCAGTGCGTCAAATTAAAGAAAAGGCCTGCTAACACTGTAGAAGTCACATTTGAATCGTCATCAAACTGTCAAAACATATGTTTTAACCCTTTCAGTGCAGGAACCGAATTTTTAAGGCCTTTGCAAACAGTTTGGATCCAGATGAGACGCCACTGAACGTGGCGTCTCATCAGGATTCAAACTGTTTGCTATTCTGATAGTATTCTTTGAAAAAAATTGAAGAAAATGATAATTTTAGAAATTCAGCAGACGACATTTAAGCAGACGACAAATTTCCCAGCATGCAAAGGGTTAATGATGTCACAGAGTATGAAAATGTTTCTGATACTATGAAAATCATGGCCAATGGAAGTAGTGCAGTTTTCTTTAACAAGTATAGTTGAACCGGATTAAAGCTTTTATGGGCCAAATTTATTGTCCAATCTTTATGAAACTATGTCACAGCATAGGTCCACATTTAATCTTGGCTGAAGTTGAAACTGGGTCATGTGAGGTAAAAAACAATGTCACTAGATCAGATTAAAAAAGCCTGTTAACATTCTCTAAGTCATTTTTTTTCCAATCTTCCTGAATTTTGTGGAAACATCTGTTCTTATGATATCTCAGCCAAGTTCAAAAATAAAAATGTGCGTGGAAATCAAATATTTATGTTTCAATACAACTTTAGTCGCACCGATTATTCACAGCTGGAGGCTGAGTTACTGCGACTGCCATCAGAGCTGCAGGGATCTGCCATCAATAACCACTGTGGAACTGAGAGACTCTGGTCCCAACAGTCCCTGGTAACTACATATGAGTCTTATTCTTGGAAAACTAGGCTTACTGCAATAAAATTGTGTTAAGTGTTCCACATAAGCCTGTGTAGTCTGCATGGGGACAACTCTTCACTTTATGGAATTTTTCATTAAAAGGAAGTCTCTTATATAAAAATTCCATTTAAAGCGGAGTTGTCATTCCTGATTAGATAGTGCATTACACGTTAGATAGATGGGATGACACATTACACACTTAGATCGTTGGTATGACACATTACACACTTAGATAGATGGTATGACACGTTACACACTTAGATCGTTGGTATGACACATTACACACTTAGATAGATGGTATGACACGTTACACACTTAGATAGATGGTATGACACGCTACACACTTAGATAGATGATATGACACATTACACACTTAGATAGATGGTATGACACGTTACACACTTAGATAGATAGTATGACACATTACACACTTAGATAGATGGTATGACACATTACACACTTAGATAGATGGTATGACACGTTACACACTTAGATAGATGGTATGACACATTACACACTTAGATATAAGGTATGACATGTTACACACTTAGATGGTATGACACGTTACACACTTAGATAGATGGTATGACACATTACACACTTAGATAGATGGTATGACACGTGACACACTTAGATAGATGGTATGACATGTTACACACTTAGATAGATGGTATGACACATTACACACTTAGATAGATGGTATGACATGTTACACACTTAGATAGATAGTATGACACATTACACACTTAGATAGATGGTATGAAACATTACACACTTACATAGATGGTTTGACACGTTACACACTTAGATAGATGATATGACACATTACACACTTAAATAGATGGTATGACACGTTACACACTTAGATAGATAGTATGACACATAATACACTTAGATAGATGGTATGACACGTTACACACTTAGATAGATGGGATGACACATTACACACTAAGATAGATGGTATGACGCGTTACACACTTAGATAGATGGTATGACACGTTACACACTTATATAGATGGTATGACACGTTACACACTTAGATAGATGGTATGACACATTACACACTTAGATAGATGGTATGACGCGTTACACACTTAGGTATATGGTATGACACGTTACACACTTAGATAGATGGTATGACACATTACACACTTAGATAGATGGTATGACACGTTACACACTTAGATAGATGGTATGACACGTTACACACTTAGATAGATGGTATGACAGTTACACACTTAGATAGATGGTATGACACGTTACACACTAAGATAGATCGTCTACTGAATGTAATAAGTCATGTAACTGACATTTTTATACATTTTTATTTTTTTCCATTTTTGTGTTTATTAAGGTGACATACATCAACTGTTAGAATATTAAGTCAACCTTTTTGGTAAAAATAGTGTTTTTACCAAATTTTCGAAATTAACATTACGAACAAATGTCATTTTCTGAATATAAAAAGTAGCGTAACTGACATTTTGTTCAATTTTCAGGAGAAGCAAAAAACTGTTTTATTAAAATAATCCACATGTTTTCGTACTCAAATTTTCTGATTAGTATTATAATAACACTTGAAAAACGAAACAAAACTCCAAAATTGATATGCCTTTTTTTAAAACAATAACAAATTAAGAAAGGGCCAGTTACCATAATTTCAACACTCAAATATTTTGAATGCAAAAAACCACGTAAGTGCTCTTACAGTATTTTAGAAAATGTCAGAAAATATACATTACTGAACAATTCACAAAATGTCAGTTACCCTAGTTAATACATTCAGTAGACGAGATGGTATGACACGTAACACACTTAGATAGATGATATGACACGTTACACACTTAGATAGATGGTATTACACATTACACACTTAGATAGATGGTATGACACGTTACACACTTAGATAGATAGTATGACACGTTACACACTTAGATAGATAGTATGACACGTTACACACTTGCATTAAGCCCTGTTTTCCCAGAATGTGGCTATGTTTTTTTCAATTGGTTACTTCTTTGTTGTAAGTAAATTAATGTACATGTGTATACCTCTGAAAACGATGTATTAACCCTTTTCCACTCAGAAGCAAAGTAAAAATTGCTATTTGCAAACAGCATAAAACCAGAACAGCCTGCAAGTAACTCGCAGTCTGTTCAGCATTTATGCTGTTTGCTGCTCATCAGTATCTAAGGATTGGAAATGAAGCATTAAAAACTTGAATCTAGTCAGAAAGTTCTTCAATGAAATTTAACTTTCTAAGGGACTTCAATTGCATAGAAATACGTAGCAAAGTGGTACAGGGTTAAAGGGGGGTATATTGAGCAACTGGTGGTTGGGATGGTTGGTCAGTATTTTGGCTATCCACTACAATAACAAGTTTGTGGAAAAAAAAATTCAGTATTTATCTCAACCATTAAAGTTTAACTTCTAATTCAAGTATTTCATCACCATTAATTGTGTACTGATATGCTGAACACATTTTTTATTTCCAGTGATCCACACATCAAAACTTGCAACACACCAAATTATGGGGACAACAAAAATCTAACATATTTAATCTAAACATTTTAACATGAAGTTGAATACTCGTCTCTGTTTTGGTATTACTCTGATTCAGTTGGAACTGGCTATTGTAAAAAAAAAGAATTGTTTAGTTTATTTTGCTTTTCTTGTGTGGCAAAAAAATAAGTGCAGTATTAGCAAAAAGCAACTCAGCATTATGTCGAATTATTTTGATACAATGACTGTAAATAACTGGACGATCATGTATTTTGTTCACATAGCATGTGATCTTGTGAGAAAGTATCAACACAATATTAACAGAAATAAAATTATGCAACAAATATAATAGAAATACATATTTTTTACAGGAATCTAAAATGGCACCTAGTGTAATCTTACCCCACATTCTTGCATATGAGGTCAACAAGCCTAAAATTAGTGCAGTCAGGTAAGTAAATCATGTGAGATCATCAATCAGGTAAGTAAATCATGTGAGATCATCAATCAGGTAAGTAAATCATGTGAGATCATCAATCAGGTAAGTAAATCATGTGAGATCATCAGTGAGGTAAGTAAATCATGTGAGATCATCAAGTCAGGTAAGTGAATCATGAGAGATCATCAGTCAGGTAAGTAAATCATGTGAGATCATCAGTCAGGTAAGTAAATCACACCAGTCAGGTAAGTAAATCATGTGAGATCATCAAGTCAGGTAAGTAAATTATGTGAGATAATCAATCATGTAAGTAAATCATGTGAGATCATCAGTGAGGTAAGTAAATCATGTGAGATCATCAAGTCAGGTAAGTAAATCATGTGAGGTCATCAGTCTGGTAAGTAAATAATGTGAGATCATCAGTCTAGTAAGTAAATCATGTGAGATAATCAGTCAGGTAAGTAAATCATGTGAGATCATCAGTCAGGTAAGTAAATCATGTGAGATCATAAGTCAGGCAAGTAAATCATGTGAGAATATCAGGTAGGCAAGTAAATCATGTGAGATCATCAGTCAGGTAATTAATCATGTGAGATCATCAATCAGGTAAGTAAATCATGTGATATCATCAGTCAGGTAAGTAAATCATGTGAGATCATCAGTCAGGTAAGTAAATCATGTGGCATCATCAGTCAGGTAAGTAAATTATGTGAGATCATCAGTCAGGTAAGTAAATCATGCGAGAGCATCAGTCAGGTAAGTAAATCACACCAGTCAGGTAAGTAAATCATGTGAGATCATGAGTCAGGTAAGTAAATCATGTGAGATCATCTGTCAGGTAAGTAAATCATGTGAGATCATCAGTCAGGTAAGTAAATCATGCAAGATCATCACTCAGGTAAGTAAATCATGTGAGATCATCAGTATGGTAAGTAAATCATGTGAGATCATCAAGCACAATGTAAAGATGTTTGTGATAAGCAATTTTTGTTTAGTTGGTGAAATATTAAAACAGAATGAGATAAATCTGCTTATCTACACCCTGCATATAAATTATTGGTACCACTAACATTATAGTGATTGTAAGCTTCATGTGGGTTAAAATATTACATTTTGCATCATACTTTAAGATAGGAAGTGCTTTTTCCCACCGTTGTGGGAAAAGGTAATGTGCCCTTTAGATTAAAAAACAATGTGTTGTTTCCACTTATGCATTTGGAATGTCTGTTGTTCTTTTTCGCTTATAAATATGATCACATTCAAAATATGTTTTTTAACATTACATTTTGCAAAAATAAAATTGATACAGGCTTGGACTGAACATTTAGATTTAGTAACTCTTTTTTTTCTTTAAAATTTCAATATGTATGTGTGTGCCTGGGAATGAGGCCAAATTTTGCCCTAAAATTTGAAGAAAAAACCAACTCAACAGGATTGTGTCATTTCCCTACTCTTACCCGACTTTTAGTGCACCCAGTAATGTCCTTCCTTAACCCATTTATGCCTAGTGTCTAGAAAAAAGGCCTTGGCAAACAGCGTAGACCCAGATGAGATGCCTCATGATGCAGCGTCTCATTAGGGTCTGCGCTGTTTGATTAAAGGAATTTCTGTAAGAAATATTCTAAATATAGAAATAAATATACTAGACATCCCTAATTTTGGAAATAAATTGATCCAATTTACAAGTATGGGAGAGTCCACTAGGCATAAATGGGTTAAAACCTAACCTTATTTACCTCAACATGTCAATTATTTCACCTGAACCCATGGGCTTGTTAATGTCAAATACCCTCCGTCTGTAGGACATTGGGCCAGAACAGGAAGCGGTACCTCATGGGTCGGACAGAGAGTTTCAACATCAGTGACGGGAACTGCGTGACCTTTATACGTGACCTCACTAAGCCTACCTACATGCAGCATTATCCACACGAGGTACCCTCCTTCCACTGATGGGTGCCCACATGTTCTTCTCTTACATCTGGTTGTGTTTATAAACTCGGCGTTGATTTTTTTTTTGTATCCAGTCATAGCTGTTATTGCTTTTATTTTAGTCAGATTGTTTTTACCATCTGAGCTTTCCATCATTTTTTTTACCTAGTCAAAGCTGTTTCTGATTAAATGAGAACTTTCTACACTTATATATATTTTGCTATCCTTCAATTAGTTTTTTTAATACATTTTATTATCAAAGAAATTAGTCATAGTTTTTAGATTTGACTTGAGTTTTTTTGTTTTTTTTGGATCGATCTATTTTGTGGGTCTATCTATGTTTTTCTAATACCAAAAGAGTATTTATAAGTTAAGTGTTTATTTGTTTATGTGCAATATTGAAGCATTTTTACCCTTGTTATCAGTATACAGTCATTCAACATTTGTCTATTCATTTATTTTTTTGTTATTAAAATATGTACCATAACCCTAATTTGTGTGGCTTTTGACTAAACATCTTTGTTATACCCCCATTACCATTGGTAATGCAGGCTATATAGGAGTAAATTTGTTGGTTGGTCTGTAGTCTCGAAAATTTCATCCGATCTTCACCAAACTTGGTCAAAAGTTGTAACTAGATGATGTCTAGGTCAAGTTTGAATATGGGTCATGCCGAGTCCAAAACTAGGTCAAGGGGTCACTTAGTGCGTTTTAAACAGAAAGTTTGTCTGGACCATCACTATGTCATTTATCATTAGATTTTAAAATGACTTGGTTCATTTGTTCACCATCATGGGACGGTGTGTGTCATGCGAAAGCAGTGCGTTGATATCTCCAAGGTCAAGGTCACACTTGGAGTTGCCCATAAATGAGCTTGTCTGGGCCATAACTTTGTCAATTTATTGTGAGACTTAAAAATAATTTGGAACATTTGTTCACCATCATGGGATGGTGTGTCATACGAAAGAATAACGTCCCTATCTCCAAGGTCAAGGTCACACTAGTTTTTTAGTTCAAAGGTCAAAAATGACCATAAATGAGCTTGTCTGGGCCATAACTATGTCATTCATTGCAAGATTTTAAATCATTTGGCACATTTGTTCACCATCATTGAAAGGTGTGTCATGCGAAAGAATTACATCAATAAATCCAAGGTCAAGGTCACACTTCGAGTTCAAAGGTCAAAAATGGCCATAAATGAGCTTGTCCGGGCCATAACTATGTCGTTCATTGTGAGATTTTAAAATCATTTGGCACATTTGTTCACCATAATTGGACGGTGTGTCATGCCAAAGAATTTCATCGATATTTCCACGGTCAAGGTCACACTTTGAGTTCAAAGGTCAAAAGTGGCCATAAATGAGCAGGTCCAGGCCATAACTAAGTTGTTCATTGTGAGATTTTAAAATCATTTGGCACATTTGTTCACCATCATTGGACGGTGTGTCATGCGAATAAATTATGTTGATATCTTCAAGGTCAAGGTCACACTTTGAGTTCAAAGGTCAACAAGAGATGGCCATAAATGATCTTGTTCGAGCCATAACTATGTCATTCATTGTGAGATTTTAAAATTACTCGGTACATTTGTTCACAATCATTGGACGGTACGTCAATTTCTCCAAGGCAAAGGTCACACTTGGAGTTTAAAAGTAAAAAATTGCCATAAACAAGCAAATTCGTTTAATCAATATCCCCCGCCAATGTGCTTCTGGACACAAAAGTTTTCTGGCTCTTTGACCTCAATGTGTGACCTTCAGTGATTTTGGGTGTTGAATGTGAAGTATGATTGAGAACAACTATGGCAAGTTTCATGGCTCTGGCTCATGTGTTTATGGAGATAAAGCTCTAAGGTTATATAAAAAAAGCATGTTTTCAAGATACCAAGGGTCATAACTCCGTTATAAAAAGATGATGTACAATGCCATTTGGTGTGCATCATCCTCTGATCCATATATATACTCATACCAAGTTTCAATGAAATCCGCAAAAGCACTTCCAAGATATGGCTCCGGACGGACAGACGGAAAGACAGACGGACAACGCCAAAACATAATCCCTCAGCCTATGGCGGGGATAAATCAGCTTGTCCGGGCCATAATTTGTCATTCATTGTGAGATTTTAAAATGACTCTGTACATTAATTCTGTACACAGTCATTGGACGGCGTGTCATGCTAAAGAATTCAAGAGTTCAAAAGTCAAAATGGCCATAAATGATTATGGCATAATAATTCTAAACAAGAGCACCGCATAACGGTTGCCACGCTCGGCTACAGGTGCAGTTTTGAATAAATGAAAGCTTTTTTTTTTTTTTAGAGGTCACAGTGACCTTGACCTTTGACCAAGTGACCCCAAAAAGGAAGTGGCGTGTAGAACTCATCAAGGTGCATCTACATTTGAAGTTTCAAAGTTGTAGGCAGAAGCACTTTGATTTGAGAGCCAATGTTAAGGTTTTCGCAAGACGCATACGTCAGACGGCAGACAACACGACGAGCAGGCTATGACAATACCTCGGGATTTCTCTGAAAACGCCGAGCTAAAAATCGCCATAAATTAGCTTCTCTTGTTTTGTGAAGACAGCATGCAAAATATTCTATATCAATGCAGCATGTGGGGGTATACGTCATGTCTGTGACAAAGCTCTAGTTTAACAAGGAAACTGCAGAGGAAACACCGGCATGAAAAAAAAAGAGGGCCTGAAAGGCCCAAAGTCGCTCACCTGAGATAACAAGATATTATTGGGACAAATCTTCTGACCTAGTTTCATGAAGATCGGAAAATAAATGTGGCCTCTAGAGTGTTAACAAGGTTTTACTATAGCCATATAAAGAAAAATGCCCTGCCCCCGTGGTGGCCATTGGGATGAATCTTCTGACCGAGTTTCATGAAGATAGGACTATAAATGTGGCCTCTAAAGTGTTAACAAGATTTTACTATAGCCATATATTGCCATATAAGGAAAAATGCCCCGCCCCTTGGCAGCCATGTTTTTCAAGCAAAGGTTACCATTTTTGAACTCATCCAAGATATCATTGGGACAAATCTTCTGAGCAAGTTTCATGAAGATCGGAAAATAAATGTGGCCTCTAGAGTGTTAAGGTTTTTACTAAAGCCATATAAGGAAAAATGCCCCGCCCCCTGGCGGCCATGTTTTTCAACCAACCAGCATCATTTGCGAACTCGTCCAAGATATTATTGGGATGAATCTTCTGACCAAGTTTCATGAAGATCAGACAATAAATGTGGCCTCTAGAGTGTTAACAAGATTTTACTATAGCCATATAAGGAAAAATGCCCCGCCCCTTGGCAGCCATGTTTTTCAAGCAAACGTTACCATTTTTAAACTCATCCAAGATATCATTGAGACCAATCTTCTGACCAATAGATTTGACATATATGACAAACAGTTTTACCTTATGTACATTATACAGGCCGAATAAAGATACGCCAACTTTTTTTACAGACCTCTTTAAAAAAAATAACAGATTTTAACACTGATAAATATATTATATGTGGGGACTTTAATTGTGTTTTAGATGTCAACTTAGATTATCAAAATTACACATCCATTAACAATAATAAAAATGCAAGAAAAACACTGCAATCTATTATAAGAGATAACAATATAATTGATACTTTCAGATATCTAAATGGCACTATCCAACAATATACATGGAGACGCTTAACACCATTACAACAGGCTAGACTTGATTTTTTCCTAACTTCAAATAACCTGTCATCCAAAATTCGAAAATCTACTATTGATTCATGTTATAAGTCAGATCATTCCATCATCGACCTAGAAATAATTTTTGAGGATATAGCACATGGAAAAGGGCTATGAAAATTCAACAATTCACTTTTAAAGGATATTGACTATTTAAATTGCATTAATACTTTGATAGAAAATATTAAACTACAGTATACTGTATACCTATCTACAACATAGAAAACATAGAAAATATCCACAATAGCAACATCCAATTTGTTATCAACGACCAATTATTTCTGGAGACATTACTTATGGAAATAAGAGGAAAAACTATTTCATTTTCATCATATAAAGCTAAACAGTACAAAAACCATGAATCAAATTTAATAAAGAAAATTGATATACTCCAAAAATCCTTAACTGAAACTAATTCAGACCAGTTACGTGAGCTACAAAATGAATTAGAAACTGTGAGAGAAAATAAACTTAAAGGGTCTCTTATTCGCTCTAGAGCTAAATGGATAGAAGATGGAGAAAAACCCACTAAATACTTTTGCTCACTGGAATCTAATCATTACGCAAACAAGTCGATACCTTTTATTGAATTAGAAAACGGGGCTAAGTTAACAGAGCAAAACGATATTTTAAAAGAAGCTGTTTCATTCTATAAAACATTATACAATAAAAATGACAACGAAATAAAATACAATATTAATGCTGATCTATGTAATAATAATATACCTAAATTGAATAAAGTGCAATCTGACTCATTAGAAGGACTTCTTAATATTGAAGAAGTATCAATAACACTTAAAAATATGAAACATGATAAAAGTCCAGGTTCTGATGGATTCACTGCGGAATTCTTTAAGGTATTTTGGAGTAAGTTAGGCCACTTCATAGTGAGAAGTCTTAATTATGCTTTAATTACAAATTCCTTGTCCATAACACAAAAACATGGAATTATTACTTGTATCCCAAAAGAAAACAAGCCGAGATGTTACCTGAAAAACTTACGACCATTGACACTATTAAATGTTGTTTACAAATTAGCATCAGGTTCCATTTCAAATAGATTAAAGACAGTACTTGATATTTTAATCTCCAAAGATCAAACAGGTTTCATTAAAGGTCGATGTATTGGTGAAAACACCAGATTACTTTACGATATCTTGAAATATGCTGAAGATAATAATTTACCTGGGCTACTTATGACGATTGACTTTGAAAAAGCGTTCGATACCTTGTCTTTCCAGTTTATAGAAACAACTTTTAGTTTTTTCAATTTTGGACCAATGTTCCAAAAATGGATATTTTTGTTCTTGCATAATACCATGGCCTCCATACAAATAAATGGATTCTTGTCACATACTTTTTGTATAGAAAGGGGATGTCGTCAAGGAGACCCAATCAGTGCTTACATTTTTATTATCTGTGCAGAAATTCTTGCTATTAAAATAAGGGAAAGCAAAGAAATTAAAGGTATAACTATAAATGACTTACAATATAAAATATCACAATTTGCGGACGATACATCTTTATTTCTGGACGGATCGGAATCATCTCTTAACTGTACATTAGATATGCTTCATGAATTCTCAATATACTCTGGACTTAACATAAACTATGAAAAAACTAATTTAATTTGGATAGGATCTATGAAATATAGTACTAGATCGATAAAAACTAAATACAAACTGACATGGGGAGCTACTACCTTCAAAGTTCTTGGGATAGTGTTTGATATCAATTTAGATAAAATGGTAATGTCAAATTTTGAAAACAAAATCGAAAGTATTAAAAGATCAATAAGTCATTGGAATCGCAGAAACATTACTCCTCTAGGAAAGATAACCATTGTCAAATCATTGTTTCTACCTTTACTTACTCATTTATTTGTATCATTACCAACACCAAGCATAGACACCATGAACACTATAAATCAACACTTTTATGACTTCATTTGGGCAGGACCAAGCAAAATTAAAAAAACAGTAATTGTTAAGAATTATAACGAAGGTGGGTTAAATATGGTAGATATATGTTCTTCTAAAAATTATATGAAAATAACATAGCTTAAGAGAATAGTGTCAGGCGAAGGAAATTGTTATTCACTGGCTAGATCGTTAATAGATTTTAAAATAGTATTCAATACTGGTAAAATGTATGCCGAAAAAATATGCTTGCACTTTAAAAATAAATTTTGGCTTGATGTTTTGAAAAACTATATATTGTATATTGAAAAGCTGCCAATATTGAATTGTGATGACATTCTGGATATGCCTCTTTTTTATAATCATAATTTTAAAATTAGCAATAGCTATATCTATATTAAATGTCTATATGCAAGAGGTATTCGGTTTGTGAGAGACATTATGGTAGAAAGAAACTGCTTTATTTCCAAAGAATCGTTGGATACACAAGTTGGAACAAACGTAAACTTTCTATTGTACCAAGGATTAATAAACATAATAAAGAAATACATTGACAATTTTGAAGACCTGCCAAACTTTGACAAAAAAACTCAAGGACCTATATTACCAACTTACATAAAAAAATTAGTAACCAGCCCTAAAGAAGAGAAACATATTTATAAAACATTAATTAAAAACAATGACATTCCAGCTTGTAATACTAAATGGAATTCAGAATTTTTAAATATTGAATGGAAAAAAGTACATGCACTTGTATTCAATATAACTAAAGAAACTTATATCAGATGGCTCCAGTTCAAAATAATCCACAGAATATTGGGGACAAAATCCCTAATGTTCAAAATGAAAATTGCCGCTAATAATGTATGTACATTCTGTAATTTGGAAGTTGAAAATATACTGCACTTGTTCTGGTACCCAGGAAATTATTAAATTTGTTGTTGATATTGTTCTTAGAAGTAGACCAAGCATACCTATTCACATTACATGTCAGGATCTAGTACTTGGAATTATTAATCCAAAAATGAATGATTTAAATATAGTATTCCTAGAACTTAAACGATATATCTTTTATTGTCAACGAAAAAACAGAATTCCTTCAAAATACGGACTTGTAATCAGTATGAAACAATCTTTTGAAATTTACAGAAATACAAATAAATCAGAAGAAGAATTAAAAATATGGTCTCTGGTTAAAATATTTACTGACATCTCATATAATGACATAACCAATCATAACACATAATATAAATAATGCTTATAACATATTTATTTGTTGTCGTTGTTGTAAACTCTGCATTACCAGTTGTTCGTTTACAATGCAATTCAGCACTTTCTAATTATTTCTCTTATGTGCAATATTTTATGTTAAATGATATACATACTTATATTCAAAATTAATTTAGTTTGCTACAATATAATTGTACAAACTGGTGTTTTTTTCTGTTGTTGTAAAACAAATTTTTTAAATAAAATTCATTTTAATTATTAAATACTTACCTGTTATCGTATGCTTATACTTTCCAAGGGGAAATAACTCATCCGGAATTTTAACTGGGAATCCGCCACCTCAATACCGTAATACAGGCCAGGTTAAACATAGTGCAATGCAACCTAGCCAAAAATCGGTAACCAACCCTCAATATTCTTTCAATATATATACAAAAATATTAATCGAATAGCGGGGTGGGAGGTGGGACTTACCGATAACAGGTAAGTATTTAATAATTAAAATGATTTTTATTTAAAAAATTTGTTTTAATGTCATAAATACTGACCTGTTATCGTATGCTGATTTTGCAGCTGCGGTGGGAAGGTTCGTATATATTTTCCCAACACAGTAGAACCCATAAACAGGGTTATCAGCTAATGATATCAAGTAATCTTCGTTAAAACGGTATTAATTATGACTTCTCGGACAGAGTAATATGTCTATGTCGTAAAGAAGACACTACCGTTAGTGAAACCACAACAAGCCCAAACGTATACAAATTGTATTGTTGGCACTTCAGAAAACGAAGATAAAAAATGACAAGGTGGTCGGATTCCTCCAGTAAACAGCTTAGAGCACGTCAAAAAGTGGGGTGTGATTAATATATGCCCACAAAACAGACAGAGCTCTTAATTCATGTGGTCAGATCCTAAAAAGGAATGAATCCTTAGATAGGATAAGATTAACTTTCCTTAGTCGAGGTCTAACCCCGAGAAATAGAAGCCGCAGACACATCTCCCCCCCTTTTTTGGGGAAATGAAGAGTGTCTTTGAGAACCTCGAATGGACTTCTGACTAACACTGCTGAGATAGAACTTCAAAGCCCTGATTGCCCAAAGAAGTTTATCCTCATCTTCATGACTACCAGTTTAAGAAAACTTGGAAACTTGAAGGTAGAAGCCATATAGAGGACTTGATATTAAGCAAGGAATCCTGGCTGACACAACAAAGTGAAAACGACAATAGATCCAACTGGAATTGGTCGTATTCAACAGAAAAAGCATGAATTTCACTTCTCCGTATGGTAAAAGCCATAATAAGAAGGAAAACCGTCTTAAAATTATATTGGAACTGTTAATAAGCCTGATGAAAAAGGTTCATAGGGAGCTCATTAAGCATCCCAACATGTTACACAAGTCAAAACCGCTTAAAAAGGTAAAGGAACGAAAAACATAGTGTTGACGTTCCATAGTTTGGATCAGTTCCAAAATAGGTAAGACAGCACAGAGTTGCGATGACTTACACAAAACAAGGTATACGAAAGCATAATCTCTATCCTTTGATGAAGAAAAGAACAAATTTCTTATCATCAAGAAAAAGATGTGAAAAACCTCTATGTATCTAGCAGAGTGATTTAGGTAATAACTATGCTCTCAATTACCCAGTAAAAAATGAATTTCCATAGAACCTTTATACAGTTCTGATGGAATTATCCTTGCACAAGTAACAAGGATTGAAACTCTAACAGAAAAACGTTCTTCTGTAGAGATAACTAAAAGTTATTAATGGCCAGACATGAAGTGGCACATGTTTGGATCAGTAAAAATATGTCTCAGTGAGATATGATATTTGACCTGTGAAGAAGTTTCCTGAAAATAATTGTACAGGAGACTTAAAAGGTCGTAGAACCATAATCCCATGGTTCATTTTTATTTCATGAAATTATGGCAAAAACTCAGTTATTGCAAAAACTCACCAAGAAGGCAAGATATTCCAGTTAAACTTAATGTCAATGGACGAATGTATAACAATCGCACACCCTGCTGGATCGATTTCTGTGAACTGCATTGATGACGTTGTTCAGCATACCGGTATACACTGCGATATACGATCGCATAACGCTAATAACTAGCGTTTGATGATAAACAACATTCTTTGATATACTATGTACACCATGCAACTCGTCTGCAACTTCACTGCCGCGCATGCGCAATTACATTATTGAACCCAACGGAAAAATAATTCGAAAGAAAGAACTGCAGGACAAAACGTCCAACAGGGCGTTGAGACGAACTGGTATGAGAAAGACGATAGACAAAATTTGTTGTTCTTGCAAAGAACGAATAAGTTCCTGATTTCCAGTTACAAGGAGTGATAATATGATCACCTCCGTGTCTGTAAGTAAACCACGACCGATGTGTGATAGTTGAAACCATCACAAAGGAATCGTGAAAATGTGTTGTAAATGAATAACAGCTAAAAAGAATTTTCGCTTTTCAAGATGTAGATGTGCAGGTGATATTCGTTAGGATACCACATAATTGAGAAAATCAAGATACGTTGTTCTATGTGATCGTCCATAACCTTATCTGCTCACATCTGTATAAGATGTAAGGAAGGTCGTGGTAGAATAAACTATATTCTTGCCAAGATAATCTTCTAGTCTAGACACCACTGAATAGTGGTAAATAATGACAAAAAGATGGAAATCTGTGTCATTAAATAATCCCGAGATTTATACAATTATCTTAAAAATAAAGCTGAAACGGACGTAAGAAAAGACGTCTCAGCAGAAGGACCGGTGACCAGACCGGTAAATACCGACCGGTGACCGGAACCATTTATCAAGGATGGGTGGGCAAAGAAACCACGGCAAGCCGAACTTTCCCACTCCAAACACACTTGAAAATTGGTAGAATAGGACAGTGTTTAACACTTATAAGTTTATGACCTATCTACAGAATATAGCCTCTTCTTGAACCAATAACAGGCGCCTTTAAAATCCTGGATAATACAGGTCGCGAAGTCATCGATTTGCGAAGTACGGAAATATGATTGATAGTGGTACCTCCGGAATCGGAGGTGTGATGGCAGAAAAAGGTGAAAACCCTAGGGGTAACCTTAAGCGGGTCCACGCTTGCCGGTAGAATGCATGGAAGTCTTAAATTCTGACTTGATTAATCCATTTACTTCAAGACTTCTAACCGGGACGAATTCCGAAAGGAATACGACCAGTTATAGGAAGACGGCCTGTTATGGCCAGAAGTGTAATAGAAGAATAACTTTAAGATGAGGTCCCTCCAGATCCTAGGATCTAAGATCTGAGTTCAATAGGTCCTAAGCCATCTACAAGACTGTAGCCGCTATGCGGTCAATCTGATAGGCAATCCTATGTATCAGAACTCTTGTTGATTCCAGTAGCTTGAAAATATGCACGCCGTAGGAGCAATAGAAAAGCAGAAGTCGATACAAATGTCGTCTTGCTAATCCTGCTAGCGTCATTAATGTGTCCCAACTGTTCCGTGACACTGACTGCAAAGTCTGTAGCCGACAGGTAAAGGCGGTTAAAACAATTCATTCTTCGGGTCTCGAACATAAATTAATAGAGGTCAAATAGTAATGTTCGACCTCAATGCTAGTCTCCGAGCCCACGTCAGCCGATCTATCTGCAAGACCAGTAGTCTGCATGTAGCCGGTTGAGATAGAAGTACAAATAACAGATATAGCATGATTTGGTAACCGTCGCCAGTAGAACATCAGTATTGAAAAACACAAAAAGTCATGTAGATTGTTGAATCCATAAAATATAGTATTCAATACAATCATAGCCAGGGGTATACAACTATGTAATGTAGACGATACCCGTGATACTAAAAATTGACCGATGAAAACACAGTGGAATACCGGTAATTGGTAAGTGGTGACCGAACCGGACCGGTCAATGACCGGTAACTGTACCCCGGTGAACGGACCAGTCATAATATGACCGGTGACGTTTCCAGTTTAAGACCGAAAAATGGTGGAATCCATATGGTCTGTTATCAATGTCAAGCACTGCTCGGAAAAGAAGATCATGCCAAAAAATCCAATCCGATGGCGATGAGACATCACTTATTCTGACCGATGATCAGTGATCGGTGATATGACCGATGAATGGTGACCGATGTCCGGTGATCGGGACCGGTATAATATAACTGCGTCAGAATGGAAATATCTGGTGCAGAAGAATGGCCATCCACTAAGTCATCTGATAATGTTAACCGGAAAACAACGGTAGATTATCAGTATTAATAGGCATAAGTGTCCTTGTAGTCGTAGTGGAGAAAAGAACAGCTTATCCCGAAGCCTGAATGTTAAACGAACTAGTGTTCGTATACAACTACGGCTCGGTGACTGCAACATGTGTGGATACCATAAGAAGAACCATCACACGTGGAATGGAGACATGATATTCCTAAAGGAATAAAATGGAGAACGTCGATATGACCAGTAGGTTCATTAACGCCTACGTGAGAAGTGGCGACATCCATATAACTTCGACGCCGAAATATTGTTCGGCTACGCTGGAAATATTGTCTTCTACAATATTGTCTCCGTGAGCATTGACATGATCGCTTACGAGCGTATCAACGCCGAGAACTGCTCAATGAAGGAGAGGTATGTTCGATAACTATCCAGTGGTGCTCAATGCAGTCCGCTGATGTCTACGTGAAGGTTGACGACGTCCTCGTTTCCTGCGATGTCGAGATCTGGTTCGGCCGAGATGTGGATCGGCTGCGATGAGACCGAGATCTTCTAGAATAACGTCTCCGTGAGTGACGACGTGATCGCTTACGAGAGCCGCGACGATGAGAACTGCTCGACAAAGAAGAGCGTGTCCGATGTCTAATCCTTGATGAAGACGATGTATTCAACGAAGAATAGGAGAATAATTCAATGAAGAAGACCGAGTTCTTCTTCTTGACCGGTGACTAGTGTTATCGGTGGCAGGCCTAACTGATGACTGTTGACCGGTGACCGGAGCGGTGATCAATGACCGGACCGGTGACATGACCGGTGACCGGACCGGTGACATGACCGGTGACCGGACCGGTGACATGACCGGTGACCAGACCGGACCGGTGACCGGATCGGACCGGTGATCAATGACCGGACCGGTGACATGACCGGTGACCGGACCGGACCGGTGACATGACCGGTGACCGGACCGGTGACCGGACCGGTGACATGACCGGTGACCGGACCGGACCGGACCGGTGATCAATGACCGGACCGGTGACCGGACCGGTGACATGACCGGTGACCGGACCGGTGACATGACCGGTGACCGGACCGGTGACATGACCGGTGACCGGACCGGTGACATGACCGGTGACCGGACCGGACCGGTGACATGACCGGTGACCGGACCGGTGATCAATGACCGGACCGGACCGGTGACATGACCGGTGACCGGACCGGCCGGTCAGACGTCGATCAATGGTCCGTGATCAACGTCCCCGGTGACGTACCGGTCATATCTTGACCAGTGTTGTCACCGGATAATGACCGTATGGCGGATGCCAAATGGTCCGGCATTGGTCGATGTCCTTGACCAATGCCATCGGGCAAAGACCGGCTGACGGGTGTCGCCATATGGTCTGATGTTGACCGACTGTCTAAGAGACTTAGCATAGTACGGTCGCGATCGTGCCCGATACCCGGTGACTGATACTGCAACTATCATCCATGATCTGCGAAGTCACCGGGTATTATCCACTCTTGTTTCTGCGACCATCATGTAGTCGAATATATGAAAAACAAGAGCAAAGCATATTCAACCATAAACTGGTCACAGACCAGATTATCATACGGCACATAAAATCATTATTTGACCATAATGAAAATTATAATAATACTGCCGTAGATCATAAATTAAACAAAAGTTTAATTCAAAACAGATGAAAAATAAAATGACGATCAATAAGATTGTCATACGGAACGTTAAAATCATTATTGCACACAATGGCAAATGATAAACAATCTGTCAATAGAAGAACACGCTTTGCACGATCTCGTAACACATTAGAAGAACATGCTTTGCACGTTCTAGCAATGTATTAGAAGAGCACGTTTTGCACGTGGTCGTTCGCGCCTGAAAACACCCAGCATGGTAGAAATAAACCATTGTTCGATAAAAACAAGCATGGCTTACCTTTTACAAATGAAACAAAATCCATTAAATCCACACAAATTAATCCGAATGAGAAATAAAAAGATAAATAACACAATTTATCTATTCAAAACCCCAATCAACCAAGTGAAAAACAATATTTTAATTCAGAGCCGTAAAAGACACGTATACACCTGGTTGATCCGGAAAGAATATTGAGGGTTGGTTACCGATTTTTGGCTAGGTTGCATTGCACTATGTTTAACCTGGCCTGTATTACGGTATTGAGGTGGCGGATTCCCAGTTAAAATTCCGGATGAGTTATTTCCCCTTGGAAAGTATAAGCATACGATAACAGGTCAGTATTTATGACATTAAAATACTTGAACTATAACACAATTATAATGTGATATGAATGTATGTTGAATGTATTACAATAATATTTATTATATCACATTTATGTACCCATCAAAAAAGCTATACATGAAATACTTTGTGTTATATTATTTTTTTTTTGTAAAATACTTGAACTATAACACAATTATAATATTATATGAATGTATGTTGAATGTACTACAAGTATATTAATTATATTATATTTATGTACCCACCTAAAAAGCTGTACATGAAATACTTTGTTTTATGAAATTTATAATACTTTGTATGAATGTATACAATATTCGTATGTATGTATGTATGTAATATTATGAGTAAATAAAATTTTGCACGGAAAAAAAATAAAAAAATTCTTCTGACCAAATTTCATGAAGATTGGACAATAAATGTGGCCTCTAGAGAGTTAACAAGGCAAATGTTGATGCCGCACAACGCATGATGCACAACGGACGACGAATAAAAGGCGATCACCAAAGCTCACCATGAGCACGTTGTGCTCAGGTGAGCTAAAAATCCAAAGTAGAAATGGTTTTCAAATGTACCAAAAAATAAATATACACTTGACGTAATATTGCATTGACGGTCTTTAAATAAATAAGAAACGACAATAACTTGTTAAACAGAATATTATTTGACGAAGTACTTCTTAAAACAAAACAATTGACCATGCATTTCAGGGACAAATCATCAAATGCTATGTTAACTATCCCTCACATGTTATTATATCATCAAAACACAACGTAAACTATCCCTAACATGTTATCATATCATCAAAACACAATGTAAACCATCCCTCAACAAAACGCTACGTAAACTATTCCTCACAAGTTATTATTTAATTATTTGACAAGTAAGAAGAAAACAAAATACAGTTTTCAAATGCTGCAAAAATCAACACAAAAAACACCACCACACAGCCATGTATACCTTTTTGCTAAGTACAATATTTGATTAAGTAAGTTTTAATAATGTAAATATACCAGTTTACACCAGTTGTCATTCCATACCATATTTTATTGGACTATTTAATGAAGTTTCTTTGTAAGCCAGCAATTAGTAAGCTTACTTACACATTTCCTGGACGAGTTTAATAAAGCATTGTAAGACATAACCACAAGTGTCAGATCATTTTTATCACATGCTTTTTAATTATATATTTACGTAATGGTCATTATAAAAAAGGAAAGGTGAAGGCAAAGTGAAAATGGCTATGTGCAAACAGCATAAAACCAGAACAGCCTGCAGGTCACTCACAGTCTGTTCAGGTTTAATCCTGTTTGCTGCTCATCAGTATCTAAGGGTTGGAGATGAAGCCTTGAAAACTTCAATCCAGTATGAAAAGTCCTAAATTAAATATAACTTTCTTAGCGACTATAAATGCATGAAAATATGTATCTAACTGGTTAAGGGTTAAATTGCATGATGTGGCTACATAATTAAAGCAAAATAACAAAATGGGATTGGTCAATGGTCAATACAACAATAAGTATCCAACCAAAAGCTCAAAAAGCTATTTTACACATGCTTAAGATCAAAATATTCATAAAAGGTTATATAACATTGATAGATGTTTAAACTTTTTCTTCTGACAACATTTGATTTATATGGTTTGAAGATATTCCAAACATGGCACATCAAACATATCACAAAAACACTTTTAGCACTTGGCGTCCATGCAATAAATAAGACAAATAATCTTATACTGTACTAGTTATGGAAGCATTAATCAACACTATAACCCTTTTAGGTAAATTGGCTAACAAACAACGGTTTGCTCGAACTTTTTTTTTAGGAAAAATTTGAAAGCACTTCATTATATGTGTCATGAATGAATGAAACAGAATTCAGTGTAGAACGTGTTCCAACTTGCTTTTAGAAAACTGCGAAATAAATTTTGGAATATTATGCTATGAACAAAATTTTGTCCACGGTATGTCAAACAAAGATGCTATTGCTAAATTTCTTTTTAAAGTTCGCTCAGTACCTTAAATATGGATTTTGCCATTAAATGTATTACTTTGTTAATGTTCATCTTGAGTGTTTACCTCAGATTTTAAAGGCTACAATTCTAAGTCCTATAAATCATGTAACTGTAGTTACCGGTAATACAAATACAAGAGCACCGCATAACGGGTGCCACGCTCGGCTGCGAAAGCTTGTCAGAATTTTTTTTTTTAGAGGTCACAGTGACCTTGACCTTTGATCTAGTGACCCAAAAATGGGTGTGGCATGTAAAACTCATCAAGGTGCAACTACATATGAAGTTTCAAAGTTGTAGGTGGAAGCACTTTGATTTTAGAGCCTATGTTAAAGTTTAATATAAGAGGTCACAGTGACCTTTGACCTAGTGACCCAAAAATGGGTGTGGCGTGTAGAACTCATCAAGGTGCATCTACATATGAAGTTTCAAAGTTGTAGGTGGAAGCACTTTGATTTTAGAGCCAATGTTAAGGTTTTAGCACAACGTCTACGGCGGATGGCAGTTGGTGGACGAGCTGGTTATGACAATAGCTCGGGTTTTCTCCGAACACAGCCTCACTAATAACATATTTTCCTAGTTTAGTCACTTTGGGAAACAAAGTAGACAGTTACCGGTATTTGCAGCAGATTGGAAAAACTAGAGGTAAAACAATTAATATATTATTATTACAATACTTATTATACATCATGCACAAATTAGTTATAAAATGTAAGGAAAAAATAAGTACCCTTAGATAAATATACAGCAAACTTCTGGTATGACAACCAATGTGAATCAATGTTTTTGCATAGTTTCAATTATATTTTATTAATTTTTTTCTGGAGTCCATACTGATTTTAAATTAATCCAAATAAAGAAGTTTTTTTAACAATATGTTTAATTACATTTTCAAAAATATGAAAACATGTAAGTCTCTTGAATGGACTAAGAAAAGGAAAACCGGATTCTTACATTCATATACAGGTTAGTTATTATTTTTTAAATAAAGGAATCTTATTTAAACTTAATCATAAATGAACTTAACTGAAACATAGTGTTAATGTTAATATACTATATAACAAAATTAGAAATATTATAAAAACCCATAAGCAAAAAGTCGGATAAAAACAATCCGAATCCAATTTCAAACTTGTGATTCTAAAGCCATGCAAAGAAATTACGGTGGACATTGCTTTAATCGATTGCATTATCACGCTGGGCAAATAACCGAGTCAAACCAAAGAATGCTCACAAAAATGATATCAAAATTTAAAAATATAGAAGGTCAAAAAGGCCCCATATTGTGATATGAGCTTTCATTTAAGAATGCATACTTTTTGCATATAACATGTTTTAATGACATACTTAAAAGATGTAACTCAAAGTAAATTGTTGTTTGTTGCCCTTTAGGGGCCCTTTTTAATGACATACTTTACAGATGTGACTCAAAGTAAACAGTTGCTTCATCTGTTCGTGATTTCCATAGTAAAAATTCCCTCATTCAGAACACTCGGTGACAAAATGTAAATTTTTAAGTGTGATATTTTTACGTAAATACGACTGAATATTTTAAGTATGAGTTAAGATTTACCCAAAGTGCTGTGAAAATATGGGCCTTTATAAATTAACCCATTGAAAACAAGAGTGCCAAACTGTCACAAGATACGCCCGTTTGAAGGTTTTGGACAACTTGATAACTTTACCATGACCCATATTTGAACTTGACCTACATCTAGACACAACTTCTAACCAAATTTGGTGAAGATCAGATGAAAACTACTTCAATTAGAGAGCGGACACCATGCTAAATGCTTGAAATGCACTAAATGACGTCGTGATCTAGTTTTTGACCCGGCATGACCCATATTTGAACTTGACCTAGATATTGTCTAAACACAACTTCTGACCAAATTTGGTGAAGATCGGATGAAAACTACTTCAATTAGAAAGCGAACACCATGCTAAATGCTTGAAATGCACTAAGTGACCCTGTGACCTAGTTTTTCACCCTGCATGACCCATATTCGAACTTGACCTAGATATTGTCTAGATACAACTTCTGACCATGTATGGTGATTATCGGATGAAAACTACTTCTATTACAGAGCAGACACCATGCTTAATACTTAAAATGCACTAAGTGACCCCGTGACCTAGTTTTTGACCCGGCATGACCCATATTCGAACTTGACCTAGATATTGTCCAGATACAACTTTTGACCAAGTTTGGTGAAGATCGGATAAAAACAACTTCAATTAGAGAGCGGACACCATGCTAAATGCTTGAAATGCACTAAGTGACCCTGTGACCTAGTTTTTGACCCGGCATAACCCATATTCGAACTTGACCTACATTTTGTCTAGATAAAACTTCTGACCAAGTTTGGTGAAGATCGGATGAAAACTATTTGAATTAGAGAGCGAACACTGCTGTGAACGCCGCCCACCACCAAGGTGAAACTATAATATGTCCCGTTTGTTTAAAACGGGCGTATAAAAACCAAACATGGGAAAGAATTTCTCCATAATGTGTAATTATGCACTTAATTATGTACGCTTGCGAAAAAAAATGTGCTGGTATATTTGTTACGTGAAAAATAAGTGTCACCCTTTTCAATGTATTTAATGCGCAATTAACAAAGCAGTTTTGGCAAATTATTTTTACTGCATTAAAAGCGCCTTAAATGCCTTTAACTACACTTAAAAATGCAAAAAAAATATTCACTTTTAACAGAAAACAAGAGTGCCAAACTGTAACAAGATACGCCCTTTTGAAGGTTTTGGACAACTTGATAACTTTACCATGACCCATATTTGAACTTGACCTACATATCATCTAGACACAACTTCTTACCAAATTTGGTGAAGATCAGATGAAAACTACTTCAGTTAAAGAGCGGACACCATGCTAAATGCTTGAAATGCACTAAGTGACCTCGTGATCTAGTTTTTGACTCTGCATGACCCATATTTGAACTTGACCTAGATATTGTCTAGACACATCTTCTGACCAAATTTGGTGAAGATCGGATGAAAACTACTTCAATTGGAGAGCGGACACCATGCTAAATGCTTGAAATGCACTAAGTGACCCTGTGACCTAGTTTTTCACCCTGCATGACCCATATTCGAACTTGACCTAGATATTGTCTAGATACAACTTCTGACCAAGTATGGTGATTATCGGATGAAAACTACTTCTATTACAGAGCTGACACCATGCTAAATGCTTGAAATCCACTAAGTGACCCCGTGACCTAGTTTTTGACCCGGCATGACCCATATTCAAACTTGACCTAGATATTGTCCAGATACAACTTCTGACCAAGTTTTGTGAAGATCGGATAAAAACTACTTCAATTAGAGATCGGACCCATGCTAAATGCTTGAAATGCACTAAGTGACCCTGTGACCTTGTTTTTGACCTGGCATAACCCATATTCGAACTTGACCTAGATATTGTCTAGCTAAAACTTCTAACCAAGTTTGGTGAAGATCGGATGAAAACTATTTGAATTGGAGAGCGGACAATGCTGTGGACGCTGCCCGCCCGCCGCCAAGGTGAAACTATAATACGTCCCATTTTTAAAACGGGCGTATAAAAAGAATAGTATGCTTTCCTGCATTATTTCACTTGAGTGCATAAAAAGTTTTTATCTCCTTTTCAAAATACACTTAACCCTAAAATAAGTAGGCTGGAGTACAATTTAAGGGTGTTTCAAGTATATATTTTCAAGTTCATTGATGCACTTTTTTGTAAACAATCCAGAACAAGTACAGGAAAATTCAAAAGTGCATAAAATGCACATCTGATATGCATTAAATATGGTGACAAAACTATATTAAAAATACACTTTTTTTAGAAGGGCAAAAATGTTTTACAAAAACAATACAAACACATTCAAAACTCAACAAAGCACACAAGGAAATACATACAGTCATACCAAGAAATACATAATAAGTTTATAATGGAGTTGCTCAGACGTCCTCAAAAATACAGTCATACAAATAAATACATAAATGAGTTGAAAATGAAATATCTTTGTAATACTATTATTATTAGTGCCAATCATATATCACCAATCTACTTATAATGATTTTCAATGATGCTTGATAGCTTCTTGAAATAATAACCAGGAAGCTCAACACACACTGTGAAACCAATATTTATCATTGGACACTAATGTTCGTTGATTTTCATTGGACCTTTTTAACCATGAAATCATATGTCCAATGAAAGTTCTGAAGTTGTATATCAGTAATTTAACAACAAGAGCGCCGCATGACGGAGCAATATACGCCCGATTCGTGTGCCATTGGAGATGATACACTGATGATTGATGTATTTGTTTTGGAAATAAGCAAAAAAAAGTGGCGCCGTTGAAAATGCACTAATTGACCCTATGACCTAGTTTTTGACCCGGCATGACCCATATTCGAACTTGGCCTATATATCAACTAGATGCAACTGCTGACCAAGTTTGGTGAAGATCGGATGAATACAATTTGAAATAGAGTCCGGACAAAGTGGCCCCTTTGAAAATGCACTTATTGACCCTATGACCTAGTTTTTGACCCGGCATGACCCATATTCGAACTTGGCCTAGATATCAACTAGATGCAACTGCTGACCAAGTTTGGTGAAGATCGGATGAATACAATTTGAATTAGAGTCCGGACAAAGTGATGCCTTCCGCCCGCCGCCCGCCCGCCCGCCAAGGGGTTTCACATAATACGTCCCGTATTTTATACGGGCGTATAAAAAATCATAAATTAAAGATGAAGAATGCCAGATTAAGTGAAACCTCATATTAACATGTCAATGAAAACAAATTAACCCTTTCAGTGCGGGAACCGAATTTTGAAGGCCTTTGCAAACAGTTTGGATCCAGATGAGATGCCACAGAACGTGGCATCTCATCAGGATCTAAACTGTTTGATATTCTGATAGTATTCTTTGAAAAAAATCGAAGAAAATGCTAATTTTAGAAATTCAGCAGACGACATTTTAGCAGATGAAAAATTTCCCAGCATGCAAAGGGTTAATATACAGTATATCAATGAATATAATTGCCTGAATTAATTCATACAAGCGGAATATACTTTTTTACTACACATTCTGCACCAATTGTTGGATAATTCCAGGTATTTCATACTTTTGTCACTTAGTGAAATGTGGATAATTTAATTGAAAACAAGTTCGTGCAGAGAACAAATAGTTGGAGATCATATAACACATAAATGCAACATCTTCATTTCATTTGATATTTAACTATTTCCCAATCAAAATCAAAGTGAAAATGGCTATGTGCAAATTCAGTGACTTGCAGTCTGTTCAGGTTTTATGCTGTTTGCTTCTCATCAGTATCTAAGAATTGGAAACAGAGCCTTTACAACTTGAATATAGTAAGAAAGGTATATCATTCAATTTAATGGGACTACAAACACTTTGATGTTAATTTATATGATAATATAAATAAAATAAATATTGATTATATGTTATAAAAATCATTTTTTAATGTGACCACAGTTTATTATAGGATACTGAATGTTGCAAATTATATTAATACCTTAAACAAACAGAATGCAAAATATCGAAGCGATTGCCATGGCAAGACATATCACAAAAGTAAAACTAAAATAAACTCACAAGTAAATGTAAATTGCCAACCGTATCACATTATTTATTGCTAATATCCTGCAATCCAAGAAAAAGTACAATTTTAATAGACGCAATCACATGATTACAAAATATATGTAATGTTCTACAGGCCATGAATTCTATTTAAAAGCATAGATTCACATCAAAATTCACAAAAAGCTCTTATTTTAATAAATCACTAGCATCAATTCAAATACAAAGTACGTATTACTTTAAGATATTTGTATTTTATGCTGATTATTGCTGACATATTGACTGTCAAATGAAAAGTGCAGAAACCATACTCCTCCTTTCAGGAGCATAAAATAATGAAGTTTATAAAAACATCTATTGCTTCCACTCTATCTTGCATAGATAAAGATCCTCAAATTATTTAATACATTTGATTCAGAAGTACACTTTTTGTTACAAAGTTGGAAAATAAAAACATAAGAAAAATTTAATAACTACTCATTGAAAAAACAAGAACAACCCAAACCACTATTCCAGCACAAAATGTATAAGCCAGAAAAATACAACGGTTTTCTAAACACCTTGATTTAGATAAATTGAGCGAAAAGCAAGTAATATCAGAAATCACAGCAACTGCAACATGACAATTGATTCCAACGGAAAAGTTCAATACATACAAAATTATACCCAGTAAAAAATAAAGCCACAACAAAAGTACTGCAATTGTTGTAAGCCAACCAGATCACATGGTCAGGGTTGTAACTGTGTAACATGTGCATTGTGAAGATCAATATCATGTTTAGGAAAATCAGTTGATGAGCCTTTCTTTAAGTTAACATAATAAACAGTTTCTTGAAATTTATATCAAAACAAGTTTCTTGAAATTAAGATTATAATGGGGCAAAATCAGCCTTTGTGAAATTCGAACAACGTGGTGGAAAATAAACCATAATACAATTCAAATAAATCCTAATGGAAATAAGCTGTTCTTAAAATACATGTATAATCAATACTGTGGAAAATAGGCCATCCTTAAATTTCAGATCAAACAGGTGAAAAATAAGGTATTTTTGAACTAAATGTAAATATGGTGGAAAAATGAGCCGCTCTTGAAATTCAGATCAATACACTTTACAAACTTCTCATACAGGAGCGACTTTCAATCAGAACTCGTCATGGTTAGGAGCAGCCTGGAAAATAACATGAGACATAAAATTAACATACATACCAGAAACAGTCTAACAGAATGCCATTAATATTTTAAGTGTTTTTTCCCTCATATCATAACCATGAAACCAAAGACACACTGTTGACAAGAAGAGAGGTTAACAATAAGTAAACTATAAGTATGATTTATTATAAACCTGCAAACTCAAGTTTTAAAAGTTTGCAAGTTTGAGCAAGCGGGCCAGGTCAATACAAATTTTGCATGAATTGAGTTTAATTGGTTGAAATTCAAGTGAATATTTACTGCAGAAGTAGAGGCATTTTCGCTATTCTCTTGCAAAGGTTAACAACACAATAATAATGAACAATATAATGGCTATACTGGGTGGGCCACACCTTTTGTTAAGAGGTCTCATGCAAATGTTACTTAATCCTATGGTATTAAAGAATCTACAAATGCTTTTAATGTAAAGCTCATTATATTTTTTTAATTCACTTTGCTCAGCTTCAGACCAAACAAGTCAGAAATTGAAATGAGTACCGTGCAAATTCAAATGATTTCGCAGTTTGCGTTCTCAGTCAATAGATTGCCTTTAATCTCTTGGAATTAGATGAACCCAACAGTACCCAGTTTATCCACTAAATATGATCGAGAAATCACTTACCAGTTTTTGTTTAGGTATATTGTTTTTGACAAATTGAACAATTTCTTCAGCATTCTGACTGACTATGTCCCAGCCATAGTAATTCTGAAACAAGATAACATTCATTCTGCGTATTCAATTTTGTAAATGCAAAGCTAATGACTTTTCATATTTATTATTTTGTAAAAAACAGACTAGCAATATAGTCTAGGAGACAAGATGCCCAATCTAGTTTATGGACCAATGCAAGAAGGGACCAATTTTATTGTTAATGACACTTCATAGTTAAAATGGCTAAAGTGTAAAATTACTTTCCATGCCTGGTATCTTCCACCAATGTTGCGTTGCAACTAGCGAGATACACAGCATTATGTAACAAATCTTCCCTAAATCATGAAACTATAAAGAAGCTTGCAAAAAGTGTTTTATAACCTCAAAATGGTGTCAAAATTTGCAGTAGCTTTCATCATAAATGCTTTATTATCACAAACTGCGTGTTTCTCACTCTTATTATGAAAGGTACCTGATTGTTACTGTCCCCAGGGTAGAACCTCACACTGGGGTAGGAGTTCACACCGGCTTTCTGACATAGATGCTGCTCCTGTGTACAATCCACCTTTCCGGCCCTCGCAATGCCCTCTATACTCTGGAACAAGATTTGTGAAATTTAATTCATCATCACTTGGGGAAAATGGGGCTTCATGCATGCGCGTAAAGTTTCATCCAAGTTTAGCCGGTGAAGTGCAAACAGGTTTATCAGGGAAATACTGTCCGCTTTTATAAAAATTTTCGTTTAAATGAAGTCCCTTTTTACCAAACATTTAGTTTTATGCACATGCATTTAGCCCTGTTTCCCAGGACGAGGCTCAATTTACTTTTAACCCTTTGCATGCTGGGAAATTTGTTGTCTGCTTTAATGTCTTCTGCTGAATTTCTAAAATTAGCATTTTCTTCGATTTTCAGAATAGCAAACAGTTTGGATCCAGATGAAATGCCACGTTCTGTGGCGTCTCATCTGGATCCAAACTGTTTGCACAGGCCTTCAAAATTCGGTTCCCGCACTGAAAGAGTTAAATGTTACAAAATGGTTGCCAATCTTCACCTGCCTGCCCTATGCGCAGTTTACTCTTATACAAAATGAAATGCCAGAAAATTTCAAGACATGATTTCAAACTTCCGAAGTGTCCCATGTGAACTTGACTGTTCAGCTTACGACAAGGTATTTCCACATGAAATGTTGTTATGATATGATTAAATACTACTTATAACATGACTTTACCCACAACACCAAAAGATAGCAGCACTCATGAACAAATCAACAGCTATCTACACAAGAAATAGACCTACATTAGCGACCCTCTCAAACTGGGGCTTAAACACCTGGCAGTGTCCACACCAGGGGGCGTAGAAGTCTACGATCCATGCCTCCCTGCCCTCCATCACCTGGCTGGAGAACGACTGGAAGGTGAGGGTGTCCACTGCCGAGGGTAGGAACTCGTATGCCCACGCCTGGAGGGACTCTGCATCCCTGTGCCACCCATTGTAGATACTGGAAGTGATATTGTAAGCATATAGTATGCATGTTTCGTATTAAAAAAATATGATAAACATGGCCTTTTTGTTCAATTCATTAAAAGAAATGAAGCATTAAGACCTAATAGTATGAAGAGTTGGAAAATGGTTTTACTGGTAAAAAAAATATTTATCTTTTTTATAGGGTTTGAAAGAATGATTAAACAAGAGCTTAGTCACAGACAAAAAATCAGTAAGCTACCATGCTAATGTTGTGAAAGTAAGAACAGGATCTCTGTTTATAATTCCAACTTTAGTAAATAGGGGCTGTGCTCTGTGAAAAATGGGGTTAAAGCATGTGTGTGAAGTGTCGTCCCAGATTAGCCTATGAAGTCTGCACATGCTAATTTGGGACGACTATTTCTGCTTTTATGATATTTTTTGTTTCAAGAAAGTCTCTTCTTAGCAAAAATTAAGTTTAGGAGGAAAGTGTAGACCCTGCACAGGCTAATCTGGGACGACACTTTATGCACATGCATTAAACCCCCTTTTCACAGAGTGCGGCCCATATTTATGTTTTCAATCATTTCTGCAAAACATAGAAACCACAATGTTTGTCTTACTTGAAAACTTAAATCACATGCATTTTCACCATATGGCTTCTCTACCCACCTACCAAGTTTCATCATACATTCTTTTAAAGTTGTCCCAATATTTTGTGTTATTTTTCAAACCAAATCAACCACACTTTTTGTCTTATCAAAAAAAGAAGAGCACATGGCTCTTCATCAACATACTGAGTTCCATCCAATTGTCTAATGTACTTTGTGATAAATCGCAAGGCCCAATTTATCAGACATACAAAGTAACAGACAGACAGAAAAAAAAACACTTAAATACTAATGTGCAAATTGCCCTCTTTTCATACATTTAGTTTAACAACCTATTTCATGTACTTTTTGCAGTGTTGCAGGATATATATTTTGATTTTCATTTAATTCTGTAACCATAGCTATAACAATTTCGGTGTAACCAAAAAAAAGAAAAACATGCAGCATACATATTACCCATAGGACCTTCTATCCACTCATAGAGTATCATTAACTAAGCTTAAGTAATTTTTTAGTGTTTGCTGGAATCAAAATTTTTGGACATAATAAATGATTAACAAAGGAATGACAGACACAAGGATTGACCAGAGTTTACTCTGTAGTTGCCTCCGCTTTTACAGGATAGGGACTAGGTTTCCGAAACTTGTTTATTTAAGTAATACAAAATTCAGGCCATTGCATAAATATATATATTTTTTAATTTAAAACAGAATTTCAAGCTTCAAGCCTACCTGACACCTACAGACAAAACTTAAATAATCCACTTTGACAGGATATTGACAAGAAGTTGCCGAAAATTATTTCAGCTTAGTAATACAAATTAAGGCAATTGCACAACTTTTTTTCCCAAAAAACATCAAATGCATTTTTAAGGATGATTTGATCTTTTAAAATGGATATACTAGCTTCAAGTCCGCAATGTAACCTACAAATGTGATCCCCTGCTAGATCTGGGAGGGAACAGCCGGAGACTGGGGTAGGACGTGACGCCCTGCTGGTTACACAGCTGAGACTGCTCCTGGCACTCCACCTTGGCCACAAACACGTTGGCAGTGCCCTTCAGCATCTGCAAAGAAATTGCAAAGACAAATTTCAATCCGGTTGCGCAAATATTAGCAGAGGCCCTGATGTAAACAATTTGTTACATTTGGGAGTCTTGTTCTGAGAAAACTGGGCTTTATGCATGTGTGTAAAGTGTCGTCCCAGATAAGCCTGTGCAGTCCGTTCGCACAGGCTAATCAGGGACGACACTTTCCGCCTAAATTGGATTTTTGTTAAGAAGAGACTTCATTTAAAAGAAAAAATGTCATAAAAGCAGACTGCACAGGTTAATCTGGGACGACACTTTACGCACATGCATTATGCCCAGTTTTCTCAGAACACGACTCATTTGGTTAGAGCTAGCTAGGCTTCATCTTCAAATGCTTGCACATTTTGCAATCCTTTAATTGATCAATGACCAACAAAAGCACAAAGTTAATTGCTGCTACAAAATTAAGCCTTTGTAGCACTCTTCATGCCAGTAAAGAAACAGACATTTATGTCACAAACTTTAACCTAAGTTTAACATTTCCAACAGCTGGCTTATCATCTCTAAAATAGATGACAATGGCAAAGTTGCGAGTGCATAGGTATGTCTTATTGTATGTCAGAAAACCCATTATGTTTAGGCGTTCCATGCTGGTTTCAGTTAGATACCGACCTTTGCCAGCCTGTTCAGTCAGATACCGACCTTAGAAAGCCTGTTCAGTTAGATACCAACCTTTGCCAGCCGGTTCCACTCTGGCATCATCTGTAGACAGGGCCCACACCAGGTTGTGTAAAAATCTACCAGCCAGATCTCCTCCTCCCCCTTCCCCACCACCAGCTGCTGGAATGAGGTAGAGTCCAGTGTCAGCACCGGGGGTGTCAGAGTGTCCTGCAACAATAGTCCACCATCAACACCGTGAGTGTCTGGGTGTCCTACTATGATAGGATGCAGCATTAAATGAAAACTTCCCTAAATCCAACTTCTGGAATGAGGTAGAGTCTAGTGGCAGCACCGGGGGTGTCTGGGTGTCCTACTATGATAGGATGCAGAGTTAAATGAAACCTTCCATGCTAACAACTGCTGGAATGTGGAATAGTCCAGTACCAATACCAGGGGTGTCAAGGTGTCCTGCAATGATGAGACACAGCCTTATATATGAAACATTCTGTACCAGAAACTGCTGGCATGGTATAGTCCAGTTCCAACATCAGGGGTGTTAGCAAGTCCTGTCCAGAATAGGTTTTCTGGACTACATGTGCGAGAATCAGGTTTATCACCACTATAGCAGAGTTCTCAGGATCTATTCAAAGATAAAAAGTTCTGGTTCTTGCAGTCAATTGACCTGAGTGTCCATATAAGCCTAATGCTTTCAATGCAACCATGCAATAAGAAGAGTATTTCACTGACACAATATGACTAATACCTCCTCATCATTTTGTCAGCTATTTTCAAGGGAAAATAATTAAGAAATTTGCGGATCAGAGTGAATGAAATAAAGGTATTATAAAAGAACAATCCAAACATTTTATTGTTTAAACAAAACAAAGGACCTCCATGGGGGGCATCCGCAGCTTTACTTTAATCTTTACTAGAAACAAGGGCTGTTTGTAAAACATGCATGCCCCCCATATGGGCTGTCAGTTGTAGTGGCAGCCATTGTGTGAATACGTTTTTTGTCACTGTGACCTTGACCTTTGACCTAATGTAAGTTATCATCCGGAAACCATTGTACTATTTCGAGTCATTATGACCTTGACCTTTGACCTAGTGACCTGAAAATCAATAGGGGTCATCTGCCAGTCATGATCAATGTACCTATGAAGTTTCATGATCCTAGGCGTAAGCATTCTTGAGTTATCATCCGGAAAACATTTTACTGTTTCCAGTCACTGTGACCTTGACGTTTGACCTAGTGACCTAACAAGAACTGTCAGAGGACAGCGCACTAGACTATTCGAGTGCTTGACAGTATAACGTAAGCCATCATGAGGAAATTGTTCATATTAAATAATTTATAAGACGATCTTTCAAAAATAAAAAATGGAAAAAAAAAAAAATTAGGGGGGGGGGGTAGGGGGGGTGAGGAGGGGGGGGGGGGTGAGAGGGGGGTATAATGTGGGGTGGGGTAATTTATTAGATGTTTAAAAAAAAAATTGGGGGGGTGGGGGGCAGTGAGAGGGGGTATAATGTGGGAGGTGGTAATTTATTAGATGTTTAAAAAAAAAAAAAATTGGGGGGGGGGTGGGTGGGGGGTAGGGGGGTGGGGGTGAGAGGGGGTATAATGTGGGGTGTGGTAATTTATTAGATGATGTAAAAAAAAAATTGGGGGGGCTGAGGTTTGGGGGGGGGGGGAGGGATTCTGGTTGGGGCGTGGGGTATTGTTTGGGTGGAATCCATTGTGGTATTCAGGTAAGTGTTGTTTTGTCAAAGTAATAATAAAATGTGATCATAAATAAAGAAGTTATGGCAATTTAAGCAAAATGTTCAATTAGCTAAGTGTAAAAGGGGCCATAATTATGTCAAAATGCTTGATACAGTGGTCTTCTCTTGTTTATAGGTTGGGGTCATGTTGGTAAACAAGTATGCAACACAAAAGCAATATGTCAAAGGATATAGGAAATATTTGGGGTAGTACGCAAACTTTAACATAGATTTATCAATAATATGCATATTCTAAGTATAAAAGGGGAAATAAATATGACAAAATGCTTGATAGAGTTGTCTGCTATTGTTTATAGGTTGGGGTGATGTTGGTAAAGAAGTATGCAAAATATAAAAGCAATATGTCAAGGCACAATGAAAAAAATAACAAATAATCTCACACTGACATGAACAAATATCCTCTTTTTATTAAACATGAAATTTAAACTTATTGCATTTGTTTCCCCTGTATATAAGAAAGATATAATAGTGTATTACCTCCCCTGTCCTGCTTATATTTATATTAATCAACAAAATTAAACATTAACACAATATTTAATATACAAAATATACAAAAAAATCACATATTCTGATAATATTTTTACTGATCCACTTTATTTTACTCAAATGATGATGTTTCATTGGACTGATAATTATAGATTTAGGATTACAGATCAGTTGCTTCAGTTATATTGTTCACAGTTCGCCCAATAGGGGTCATCTGCAAGTCATGATCAATCTACCTATAAAGTTTCATGATCCTAGGACTAAGCGTTCTTGAGTTAACATCCCAAAACCATCTGGTGGACGGACATACAGACAGACAGACAGACAGACAGACAGACATGTGCAAAACAATATACTCCCTCTTCTTTGAAGGGGGGCATAAAAAGAAGTTGACAAGAGCACCGCCTTGCGGGTGCTGCTCATCTATTTTCTTTTTAAAGGTGAAGGGACTCTCAATTTCAATCACGAAGGAGGGAGGGTAGAGTGAAGAGGGATGTATAGTGTGGGGGTGTGGTCATTTATTACATTATCTTCCAAAAATGTGGAAAAAAATGAAAAAATAAAAAAATCGGGGGGGGGGGGGGATTCTTGGGTGCTATGGTTGGACTGTATTTCAAAAATAAAATAATAAAAATAAATATTTGTGTTTTTTAACGTTTCAAAAAAAAAAATAATGGGGGGGGGGGTCATTTGTGAGATGATCTTAAAAAATAAATTGGGGGGGGGGGGGGGATTCGGGGGGGGGGGGAGGGCGTGGGGGATGGTTTGGGTTGAGTCTATTGTGGTATGTCAGGTAAGAGTTGTTTTGTCAAAGTATCAATCAAATCTATTCATAAATAAAGAAGTTATGGCAATTTTAGCACAATTTAATAATTTGACCTTGAGAGTCAAGGTCATTCAAATGTCAAGGTAAAATTCAACTTGCCAGGTTCAGTAACCTCATGATAGCATGAAAGTATTCGAAGTTTGAAAGCAATAGCCTGAGAAAAGTGGACCTAAACGTAAAACTTAACCGGACGCCAACGCAGACGCCGACGGCAAGGTGATGACAATAGCTCATAATTTTTTTTCAAAAAATAGATGACCTAATAAATGACATTTCCTCAACTCTTTGTCAGTTAAATGCAAAGGGAATCTCAGAAGTGTGTTGATAAGTGAGAATATAATTTGCCAAAGTGATTATAAAAGAAAGATTTAAAACATAAACTTGCTACTAACTTGAATAAATTCCACCATGGCGTGTACATTATGGTGACCGTGATACTGGTGAGGTATGGACTGGTTGTACAAGATGGTTGTAGGGTAGGAGCGCACATTGTACTGAAACAAGGGAAACAACTCTAATACTACATGGTACTGAAACAAGGGAAACAACTCTGATACTACATTGTACTGAAACAAGGAAAACAACTCTGTTACTAAATTGTACTGAAACAAGGGAAACAACTTTGATACTACATTGTACTGAAACAAGGCGACAACTGTTACCACATTTTACTGAAACAAGGCCAACAACTCTGTTACCACATTTTACTGTAATAAGGGCAACAAGTCTCATAAAAAATGCAAAGATGAGCCTAATTCAGGGAAAAACTGGGCTTAATGCATGTGCATAAAGTGTTGTCACATATTAGCCTGTGCAGTCTACACAGGCAAATCAGAAAAGACAATTTCAACTTTAAAGGAATTTTTCTTCAAAAGAAGTCTCTTCTAAACAAAAATCCAATTTAGGCGAAGAGTGTCATTCCTGTGTAGATTGCACAGGCTAATTAGATATATACACATATGCATTAAACCCCGTTTTCCCAAAGCAAGGCTCAGATAGCCGTCTCCCTGTGATTAACAAAATATTTATAACACAAATGTATGTTCTTCAAGGCTTATATTATCATAACAATTCATATGATTTTTATCTAACTTTAAAGTGATTTGTCTGAGTCTAGTCTAAATAAATTTAAAAGTCCCTAATAAAGCAAACAATTTTATTATCATTTAACACAATGCATCTTCAAGTCAATTACTACCACACCCATTTTTCATTCAAAATAATAACATGCAGATTCAGGAACAACTTTGCTCATTGTTTCATTTCAGTAAAATATACAAATTCAAGTATATACCAGTCTGTCATATATACAGAAGTAATAACAAATCATGCAAAATAGTTTTTAAGCAGTTTTACATAAAATAATTTTCATTACAACTAAATTCATTTAAAATTTACATCTTCTACTCATTCCAATAATTTGAATCAAATATCTGTATTCCATTCATGAAAAAAATAAAATCTCTCAGCTTATGTTAAACTTGTTCGCAGCATAGTTTACATAAACAACTTATATTAACAGTACCATTCTACACAGATCTGCATGGATGGTGCAGTCAACCGTGCCAAAGTTCACCACGTCCCCAAAGTTTTTGGCCGTCTTTCTGAACTCTGGTAGCAGCTTCATACACGGTGGGCACCACTGGAGAATAAAAATGAAGGGAACCGACTAAGATAAAAGCATTTTGTAGTGTTTCTGGGGATGTTAAAAGTGAAGTTGTGCTAAACTTTTTACTCAGGATTTATTCAGGACTTTTTATATATTAATGAGTATTTTCAATAATATTCATATGTGATTTTAAAACATTAAAATTTCCCTAACTAAAAGGAAACAAACTAATTTACAGGAATTGGTAATGTTTACAAAATAATGAAAAAGGCTGAGGATTCGCTTAAACCATTTAAAAACTTTTCTTCTTTTTTTAGTTCTTCAGCCAGATAGATACAGGACTTAACCTGATTCAGTTTTTTCTCATCAAATAAAGAAAAAAATTATTAAAATCAGGTGCCCTCTGAGAAGTATCTTAAGAGAATAGCCTGTGCTGACTACACTGACTAATCACAGATGACACTTTCCACCTGCACTGGATTTATTTATTAAAGGAGACTTCATTTAAATAAAGATACCTTACAGTCAGAAGTGTCACCCGTTATTAGCCTGTGTAGACACTTTACCCACATGCATTAAGCACTGTTTTCCCAGAGCGACACTTAAGCCTTTGCATGCTGGGAAATTTGTCGTCTGCTAAAATGTCGTCTGCAGAATTTCTAAAATTAGCATTTTCTTCGATTTTTTTCAAAGAATACTATCAGAATAGCAAACAGTTTGGATCCTGATGAGACGCCACGTTCTGTGGCGTCTCATCTGGATCCAAACTGTTTGCAAAGGCCTTCAAAATTCGGTTCCCGCACTGAAAGAGTTAAATGCCTCTCGTGTAATTCAAGGAACATAACTCACAGGCGCAAAGAAGTCTATAAACCAGGCCTGTTGACTGGAAGGTCCCACACGACGGGACTCAAAGTCGCCCGGTCCCAAGGCTTCCAGTCTGATCACGGAGGCGTCACGGGCAAACGCTGCTACATCATGGGCCGTGGCTCGACCTGGAAACATTTGGTATCGAGTTATTGGTACAACAATTTTGCTAATTGCTATGGTAAACAACAATAACAGTAAGGAAACACCATAAGATTTTCTTTTCATCAAGAAATTTTCCATACCAGCTTTAGTGTTAAAAAATAACCCATAATTTCTTATGCCATAGTATTTATCATATCTGCTAGGACAATAAAACTTGAAAAATTTATTCAACAAGAGGTCAATGATTGCCTTAAATGCTCATCTGAATTCACAAATTGCTGAAGGATTGTAATGAATTAACAAATTGCTGAAGGATTGTAACATAGTTTTTGACCCGACTTGACATGGACTACTAGAAACAGTCTAACCAAGTTTCATCAAGCCTCAGTCGTAAATGCGGCTCTTCAGTGGTAACAAGGATTCTGGTAACAAAGATTTAAGCTGGTGACCTAGTTTTAGATGTACTTGACCCAGATTCATGAAACATGTGACATGAAAATAAAAGAAGGCAAATTCTGCACCAACAGGGCAATGTATTGTAAAGATAAACATTTTGAGCAACTTTATTCAAAACTGGATAAAAAATGTGGCTTCTATATTTGTAACAACCTAAAAGTTGAAGATGAGAACTGAACTAGTCACTACATAGAGAAATAACAAAAGCTCACCTTCCGTGAGTACTTTGTGCTCAGATGCTCTTAAAACGGGATTTCAGATTTATTGTGGTCAAAATAATGATGATCCATACTAGAACAAGAGCACCGCATAACGGGTGCCAACGTTCGGCTGCGGATGCAGTTTTGAATAAATGAAAGCTTGTCAAAATTGTTGTTTTTTAGAGGTCACAGCAACCTTGACCTTTGACCTAGTGACCCAAAAATGGCTGTGGTGTGTAGTACTCATTAAGGTGCATCTACATATGAAGTTTCAAAGTTGTAGGTGGAAGCACTTTTTAGAGCCAATGTTAAGGTTTTATCATGGCGGATGGCAGATGACGAGCTGGCTATGACAATACCTCGGGTTTTCTCCGTAAACAGCCAAGCTAACAAGGGCTGTTTGTAAAACACTCATGCCCCCCAAATGGGCGTTCAGTTGTAGTGGCAGCCATTGTGTGAATACGTTAGAATCCATTTTTCTTCTTCAAGTCACTGTGACCTTGACCTTTGTCTTAGTGACTTGAAAATCAATAGGTCATCTGCCAGTCATGATCAATGTACCTATGAAGTTTCATGATCCTAGGCCTAAGCATTCTTGAGTTGTCATTCGGAAACCATTACTGTTTCCAGTCACTGTGAGCTTGACCTTTGACCTCCTGACCTGAAAATCAATAGGGCTCATTGGCCAGTCATGATCAATGTACCTATAAAGTTTTATGATCCTAGGCCTAAGCGTTCTTGAGTTATCATCCGGAAACCGTGGACTGACCGACAGACGAACCCACCGACATGTGCAAAACAATAAAACCCTCTTCTTCGAAGGGGGGCATACAAATATCGTTTATTGTAGTATTTTCCATACCGTAGTATATCCTGCAACGTAGCATATTCCATACCATAGTATATCCCTTACCGTAGCATAGCAATACTGTAGTATAGCCCATACTATAGTATATCCCATATTGTAGTTTATCCCATACCGTAGTATATCCCATACAATAGTGTATCTCATATCATAGTATATTCCATACTGTAGTATATCCCATACCATAGTGTATCCCATATCAAGTTATATCCCATACTGCAGTATATCACATACTGTAGTATATCCCATACCGCAGTATATCCCATACCGCAGTATATCCCATACCGTAGTATATCCCATACCGTAGTATATCCCATACCGTAGTATATCCCAAACCGCAGTATATCACATACCGTAGTATATCCCATACCGCAGTATATCACATACCGTAGTATATCCCATACTGCAGTATATCCCATACCGAAGTATATCTCATACCGTAGTATATCACATACTGTAGTATATCACATACCGTAGTATATCCCATACCACAGTATATCACATACCGTAGTATATCCCATACCACAGTATATCCCATACCGAAGTATATCTCATACCTTAGTATGTCCCATACCATAGTATTTCCCATACTGTAGTATATCTCATACCAAGGTATATCTCATATCATAGTATATCCCGTACCGTAGTATATCTCATATCCACCCGACTGCTTGAAGACCAGGAAACTAGGAAACTTGTGAATGTGCAGCTGGTTACAGATGTACCTCACCAACTGACAGTCCACTCGGCCAACCTACCATAGTTAACATTATTGAATGGATGGAAAACAGCAAAGACCGCTAGCCACCATTCTCTATAACTCTTATATCTATCTGTACAATAAGAATTAACAAATCAGGGTAGGCAAGCTTGCCAAACATTTAATATTTTAGTTTTTAATTGTTTTTGAATGAAAATAAAAGCAGATTTATTTCTTAATTAGTCTTAAAATATACAATTTTCAGTCAAAAGTAAAAAAGAGATACAAGACCTACATAAGTGTTATTTGCAGGTTATTGCGTTAGTAACAACAGTTGGAGGTCTGATGTGCAGGAATTAAACAAAGAGGGAAATAGCCCCAGTTGTTTCATAACAAACATCTAAACGACAAACTGTTAGTTTTAACACAATAAAAACTCTTAGCCATAAATTATTTATCATCATCACATGGTCGGTTACGATGGCAGGGATTCCTTAGAGCAATTTCATTAACCAATAAAATCCCTGTATTTCACGGTGCAGATGCATATCAGTGGCCTCTCTGTCAAAATGCTGCCTCTCTGTTCATTCTCGGCTGCCTCTCTGTTATAAACATGAAAAATGGATGATCGTAATTCACAAAACAGATTAGAAAATCTAAAATTAAAACCCATAAACACATTTGTGCATAAAAAGAGGTGGTCCATGAGTTGAAGCATATATCCAGCTAAAGGTTCACAGTATTCCGCAGGTCCAAACACTTATCACAAACTCTATCGAAGATGGAATGATGACGAGGGTGGTGGAACAATCGTGCATACATGCCACTTTGATGACTTTTTAACATAGCTTTTCCGTAATATGTCAAATATCTAATGTCATTATGTCAAATATCTAATGTCATTGATATCAAATTTTACGTTCAATGTACGCTATATAGTAATTTTCGTCAATTTTACTTAAAAAATGCCTACTTTCGCTTTCGTCGTGGCACGGAAAGCCTCTCGATCGGCTCACTTTTCTGGCACGGGAAGCCTATTCGTCGATAAACATTGTTAATTTTCTAAGTACAATTTGTTTAACACTTGTTAAAAGTATTGATAGTAAAAACTTAAATGTCAGAATATTGGATGTAAATATCAAAGGCGAAAGGGGACTTTTAACTTAATTATTTGGACAAACGCTATCGGCTACATATAATCGACGATAAAAGTGGCATGTATGCATGATTGTTCATCCACTCTCGTCATCATTCCATCTTCGATAGAGTTTGTGTAAGTGTTTGGACCTGCGGAATACTGTGAACCTGTAGCTGGATATATGCTTCAACTCATGGACCACCTCTTTTTATGCACAAATGTGTTTACGGGTTTTAATTTTAAGATTTTCGTATCTGTTTTGTGAATTACGTTCATCCATTTTTCATGTTTATAACAGAGAGGCAGCCGAGAATGAACAGAGAGGCAGCATTTTGACAGAGAGGCCACCGATATGCATATACACCGTGTATTTTGAGATTAGATAATCCATTACCTTGATATCCGAGAGCATGGCAGGCAGTTTCCGGAGCTCGAGGTGTCTCCCCTCGTCTCCCTCGACAAAGTGTATGAGCCATGGCCCCTCCTCTCCAGACTTCAACTTCTCACGGATATCCTGGAGGGAGAGAATTCTGGGTAACCCTTTACCTTCAGATATGCACTTCGACGCATTTGTAGCCCCTTTTAAGACCTTCCTTACTTGATTCAAGTCATAAAGGCTTTGTTTTCTAACCATAAGATACTGATGAGCAGCAAACAGAATGAAACCTGAACACACTGCCAATTATTTGTAGTCTGTTCAGGTTTTATGCAGGTTTCATATAGCCATTTTAAATTTGCTTCTGAGTTGGAAAGGGATAACGATAGTATTGCAAGAACAAAAGTTTACATAGTAAGACTTTGAAAAAATTACCATGGTCCTTGGAGAGCACTTATCTAGTATCCGATTCATTTCATTATTTTTTGTCTTATATTTTGATAACTTTTTATAATGCATTTTTAATGCATTAATTTTAATATGGTTTTCATAATGTTGATTCCAGTAAAATATTTTTCAAAATTATTCAGTTCAGTTGATTTGAACAATTAATGTTGGTTCCCCTTTATTTACAGCGGATTGCAACCAAAGATGTCAATGCTTCTTCATTTACAGCGGATTTCAATCACTTATGTACAGACTGATTTATATACAGTGTATATCAACCCTTGATGTAAAGACCACTTTATTTACAGTGGATTTCAATCATTCATGTACAGACCTCTGTATATTAAGTGGAATTAACAGCTTTATTAAAAGTCAATTTCAACCAATCCTGGGATTACAGTTCGGATACCTAATTTGGAAGCATTATTCATAAACATAAAGTACTGGTTCAACCCAGGACACGAACTTCAGAGCATTTTACTAAGCCTTAGGCTTCTGATGCCATTGTTCTAATAAATGTAGATTTAAAATAAAGACCGCTTCATGTATAGATCACATTACTCACCTTGAGTTTCTCCTGATCAAGGATAGTCACGTCAGGCAACAGGGACAGAACCTGATTGGTCACCTCCTGGGCAACCAGACTGCTGATGGACTGGAACAGACACAAGACTTATTTACCTGAAACCACCTGTTTGACCTTGCCATCTGAAACACCTGTTGAATAACATGGCAGAAAATTTCTTTTTACCAGGATACTTAGGGGAAGCGCTTTCAAGTGCATTTAAAGGAGTGGTCATGAAAATCAATTACAGAAGTATCTCTGTGTCTATTTTTGGTAAAATTTATGAAATTTGTGGACCACATTTTATGTTCTCAAAAAGTAAATATTTTTCCCACGTGACTGCCTAAAATTCAAATTGTAAGACATCTAAACAAATATACGTGATTAAATTATTGTTTATGTTTACATGTAATTCATTTTGCTTTCAAGCTATATAATCTGTACCTTAGTAAATATATTCTTAAAAACACCTCAAGTCTTAATGTTTAAGTATTACCAATCTCCCAATTTTAGTCAAAACTATTAAATGTTTCACAATCCAGAATGCGCCACCCCTATTGCCAAAATGCTAAAATACACTGTATCCCTGCAAACAATTGCTTCCCTATTCTTTGTTGACACTCACCATTCCCTGCCCTTTCTGCACGACCCCATCCTTGTAGTAGACAGTGCCACCCTCCACACCCAGGGTTTCACACAGGTTCTCATTGTTACCATGGCAACTCATTGTGCCAACATTCACCAGCTCACTCTGAAGCAGGAAGAGTTTTATTGATTATGTTTATTTGGATTTTTTCTCTTTGTTTGAATGATTTTTTTTTACATAAAGATTTCAGTTATACTGTGAAAACATTTATTTTCTCCAGCACGAAATTTCGTCGTTTATTAAAAAATGACGTTTTCGTCAGCACTTAAATTCCCCAATTCCTGGCTTTGAAAAAGAAAATAAAAAGAAGAAAATGCGTCAGTCAATATCTGATTTCTTTGTCAAACATGTCCGAAATATATCGCGGTTGCGATAAATTGTGGTAGGGAAAGAAGGAGAACACTTGCAGGAGGTGGGGCCAGTTTGTCACATGCCAATATACTAGTCTTTTGTTGATCGTTATTATGATTAGCGAATTAGTGGGACCGAATAATCGTTAACGAGTGTTTGAAACAGTTAAGCCAATTGCCCATTTGTCATTTTCATTTACTATCATGACCTTTCCTTTATCGGCAAAAATTAGAGAAGGTGCGAACATTATTGGTAATAATAAGTGTTAGCAAACTATTTGGTCAGTTTTCGATGAAGTTTCAAGAGTTTTGTATTGTACATATTTGATATCTTTATGAACAGTAATTTGTCTGACATGTAAATTGTAATAATGTCAATGGATTTATCAAATTTAAATTAATACACTAATTCCAATAATAACGCGGATGACGGGTTCAAAGTCGTGATAAATGTGTTCCAACATTTCATTAACACAAACAAACGCCATTTTCAAAAGTGTAAAATTAACACTGCAATATCTGACAGCGGTTTCATAGGGCAAAGTTCAGATTAAATTGTAACAACCAATGGACGAGTGAGTTTAAATTAGATTGAATGCAATGTTTTATTGCGTCATACTCAGTCATTCGAAAATCGTGCTTCTCGGGGATTTCCTGAAAATCGCGCGAAAATGAAAGTGAAATTCTATAAACAATTACCCTTTGTTTGGATGGAACTTATCGTCATAATTGCTAATGTCTCGTTACCTGTTACGTTAATAATTGCTACAAAAAACAATAATTAGAAACATGTACGAAGTTGTCTATGACCTAAAAGATTGATAGCCCAAAAACGAAACACAGGCTATTTTTATTGTAGATAAACGCTCACAACCAAACACAAATCCATATGTTCTGTATTAATTTGTAATAAATGCGGAGAATGTATATCAGTCAGGTGTTGATCACACATCATCATCTTTTAATTACGTTTATTGTCGTTGATCTGGATTCACTGCATGGAAGCTGTATAATCTGCAACAACACTGAGAAACACAATGCACACAATGGGTAATAAAGTTGTTAACAATTAGCGCCAATCATTACTATTCTACCTAAACGTAGTCAACGGAGTCGATACAGCTGTACTGCACTTGCGCTTTACAGCAATGTCATGTGTCAGTTAAGTACACTGTGTAATCTACACCCCTTTGTGTCAAAACCGGATTATCTTGATTACGTAACAGTCGGAGTATGTTTGCATGGATTACGTTGGATTTTAATACCTCGTGCCTTCGGTAATTCAGTCTTAATTTTGTTCATATATGGGACATGATTGTTCGTTAGGATCTTGAATTCGTCAATTGGTCGACTGACGTAATGCACGAAAATTAATGCCTGACGATTATTAATGGTTTCACAGTATAATGGTGCTCAGTAAAACTATTCACTTTTTTTGCGAGCAAGTCAAGCGTACAAATTATCAGACCATGACAATTAATTGATAATTAATGGACAATCAATACTTTATTTTAAATCAATATGAGCCTTGCTCTGTGAAAAGAGGGTTAAATGCATGTGTGTAAAATGTCGTCCCAGATTAGCCTGTGCAGCATGGGCTAATCTGGGACATAGAGAATACTAGGTCTGTGCCGAATAAAGCAAAGTTTATTTTGTGAGGCTTAGAAAATCTGAACCTCAAGCCTTGGCGAGTGGTTAAGATTTTCATGCCGAGCAAAATAAACTTTGCTTTATTCGGCACCGACCTAGTATTCGATTTATCCCATCAATTTTCTTAGTCATAAATTATTTCTTTAAAAATAGAACAGGAAAATCGAACTACACGGAAAATTCCAAAGTTATTTTTAGCAAACATTGTTTTATTATTTTTATCGTGCTGAGCCTAATACATTACTAACCTGTTTTTCTGTTTATAATTGCCCTACGTCCCCGATTTTTAAGAAATAATGAAAAAAACACACTAAACAACTGCAGCTTTAGCGTAAAAGAACATGCATTGTGTCGTATGACGTGTTAATAATGACGTCACAAGTACGCGCACTTTATATTTGTAAATAATGTTTTTTTTGCTTTATAAGTTTCATTATCTTTTAAAATATATTACATCTTGGTATCAAATTGTTTGTTTTGTTGAATCTGATTCGATTTTACTAAAAATGATTACTTTATAGTTGATTCCGAGTAATATGACCATTCTCCGCCGCGCGTGACAGCTATATTTCAGCACTGCCGAAATAGAGGAAAATTTATTCCACAGTGGTTTATTTCGACAATGCACGTCTGATGATGGGATAAAAAACTTTCCGCCCTAAACTGTATTTTTGTCAAGAATGCACATGCTATAATGAACAGCACTTAAGGCACATTGATAAACCCCATTTTCACAAAGCAGAACTCATATAAACAATCCTACCAGCATTCCTGCCACTTTCAGAGCCGTACTGGTTGTGAAACAATCTGCAACAAGATAATAAAGCATTATACTACAATTTATACAAGGGACAAAATTGTCACAAAACCAGGTTTTCATTGTGAAAAAAAAATCTGATAAAGGGAGAAAACTCAAACTGAACTTTTGAAATGACCAAAAAAAATTAACCCCCTTTGAAAGTTTTTTTTTTTTTTTAAATCTATTTTTAGTCGTGGCGACCTTGACATTGGAGATATTGACGTGATTCTTTCGTGGGACACACCGTCCCATGATGATGAACAAATGTGCCAAATGATTTTAAAATCTCACAATGAATGACATAGTTATGGCCAGGACAAGCTCATTTATGGCCATTTTTGACCTTTGAACTCAAAGTGTGACCTTGACCTTGGAGATATCGACGTAATTATTTCGCGCGACACACCGTCCAATGATGGTGAACAAATGTGCCAAATGATTTTAAAATCTGACGATGAACGACATAGTTATGGCTCGGACAAGCTCATTTATGGCCATTTTTGACCTTTGAACTCAAAGTGTGACCTTGACCTTGGAGATATCGACGTAATTATTTCGCGCGACACACCGTCCAATGATGGTGAACAAATGTGCCAAATGATTTTAAAATCTGACAATGAACGACATAGTTATGGCCCGGACAAGCTTATTCAGCCAGCCCGCCAGCCCGCCAGCCAGCCCGCCAGCCAGCCAGCCCGCCCGCATTCGCCAATCTAATAACCAGTTTTTTCCTTCGGAAAACCTGGTTAAAAATCATAAAATACAGAACTATTATTTGGTATCAATTTGAGGGAAGCAATTTTTTATTATCTGATTAATTTCTAGCAGACATTCCCATTGTTTACATTAGCGTTACCTAATGTTTTCAAAGAGACAGATCCTTCTTTACATGATTTCATATCTCTTATTCTAATACCCTATTTTCTCTAAATACCCTAATTACTCTAAATTGCTTCATTTTATCAAAAGGGCACTTTCGAGTGAGCTGTCTATCCGGAATGCTCCCTGAGGCATATACATTTTTATATTATTAATAATTGTTAAAATAAATTATTTTATTTTATGCTTTCCGGTGGTTTGTAGGAAAATATCAGTGGATTAAAACTTATGATTTCACTGTTTCAAACAATGAAAATTATCAGTGAAAATCATCGATAATTTTCACTGTTTACTGTGAAATGACGTCATTTTTTTGACGAAATGACATCATCATTCCAGCGAAATTCTTTAGTGAAACTCTTTAACAATGTATATAAACTGTGAGAAAAGCATAAAATAAAAAGAAAATTTGTTGGATTCGGTGGCATATATTGATTTTAATTCACTCGTGATCATAGAAAATATATATTTTCTATGATCACTCGTGAATTAAAATCGATAATTCACCGATTCCAACAAATATCCTCTATTTGATTATTATCAAACAATGAACATATAATATCTAAAATTAGGAATAAATTAATAACAATGTAATGAGAAATTTATAAATTACAATATGTCTCAGAAAAAAAAAAAACCTTTTTTATTAAAAGGGCAGGGGAGGGGGTAAATAGGGCAGGGCACCCTTCCATTTAGGCCTAGCTGGAGCACTGATGTCATGATGTGGACCGGCCCAGAACTGATGCATTTATGTAATTTCTTTGCTTATATATAAATTTTACTGCCAAAGCCCCGTTTTCTGATGGTGCATTTGGGTGCATATTTAGCTTAAAAGTTGCAAGAAGGAATCTTTTTGAGTGGAATTATTGGAAGACTGATCCATCTTTAAAATGATACCAGACTTGCAAATTTGGATATATAGGGAAAGGCAAGAAATATGCTTTGCAAGTTGGCAGTTTTATAATGGGACCCTATCGGAATTGAAATTAGCGTATTCTTACCTCCACCTTCTCCACAGTAGGAAATCAGCCAAGGGAGACCATTCTCATTCTGGTTTACAGTGCCTTCAAAGTTTCCTGACCACAGCTCAAACACTCTCACTTTGGTGTGTTGCAAAGCGTACTTCACCAACTCCTTTCTCGTCTTGTCACCATGGAATTTCTCTTTCTGATAAAATTGAAGCATTAAATCACTCATTAACTAAAAGGATATGAGATGATTAATACATTTTTAGCAGCCAGCGCTAAATCTGGTTTAAACTCCAAAACCTTTGCATCGACTGTTCAATGGATGTTATCCCAGTTTTAATAATTGTATCTTTAAAGTTTGTATTTTGTTATAAACAAAGTATATAATTACAAGAATTTCTTTCCTAAAAGAATTTATGGAGTTTCATTGTTCACTGTATGTGAACAGAATAAAACATTAAAATAAATGCCATTTAGTGGTACATGAACTACCGAGATGTAATTGCAACATATACAACCATATTGAACACAAAAATAACAATTTCTATAGTTAGTTTTTTACAGTATAAACCAATTTATTTTGGCACCATTGCCTCAAAAAGCATACGACTTACAGAGACCCTCTCGAGTAAGTTTCTTTATAACAATCAGTAATTAGGGAGCTTTTGAAAGATCTTGAGAAAGTTCAAAGGGTGTAATTGGACCTGGTGTCAGCTGGTCGTAATGACATCACATCCATTACACCATAGCTATAGCTAAATTTTAGATGAACTACTAAAACAGCAAGAAAATTCATCCAACTGGTACATAAATCTGGATACATGACCCGATAATTACTAAAGCAGTACTTAATGTTTATAAACAGAATTATCAGAAACAAGAGATGTGTTTGTCAGAAACGCAATGCCCGCTATTGCGCCGCTTTAAAATAAAATTTCAATATATCATTTAGCAGGTTTAGAAATTATCTCCCTTTTAAAGCTTATTACTTCCCTTGGATTGTATTTTTTGACTTTTGACCTTGAAGGATGACCTTGACCTATCACCACTCAAAATGTGCAGCTCCATGAGATATACATGCCAAATATGAAATTGCTATCTTCAATATTGCAAAAGTTATGGCCAATGTTAAGTTTTCGGATGGACTGACGGACAGACAATTCAAATGCTATATGCCACCCTACCAGGGGCATAAAAATTATCTATTACCCATAAAAACTTAGTAATTAAGTTTCATGAAAATCAAGGCATGCAAAATGTATAGGTTCATGATTCTACAAAATATACAAGATTCAAACCAATATACATTAGGGTACATGTACACGACATTCAAAATTGTTAAAGCTCTTTAAAATAAATATGCACATGTACTACAAGAAAATGCAACTAAAACTGGAACATACCTTCGGGCGAAGAAAAAATTATATGTTTACATCATAGAATCTTTTTAAAAGGAAAACACTTATATTGTATCAATTTCGTCCCAGATGGGAACACACAATTAAAACAGGAACAAACTCTGGGTTAGAGTTAAATTGCTATTACTGAATCAATTGCTTTATAAAAGAAGGAAAACGCACACCAGTACATACAATGGGGTACATCATGAGTGAGGGGTATGAGCGGATGCCCTGCATTCTACACAGCTGCCACTCGTCCTCGCAGTTCACTGCACCGATCCTGATGACTCCCTCCAGCTCCCTGGCCACCTCCCGCCACTGAAAGGGACATGCAGTGGTTGATTTTGGAGCGCATCCCAAGTCCTATACCCCTTTACCACATATATACGTATTTTTACACATTTGTAGTCCCTTAGAAAGTTACATTTAATTAAAGACCTTTCTTACTAGATTCAAGTTTTTAAGCCTACATTTCCAAACCTTAGATACTGATGAGAAGCAAACAGCATAAAACCTGAACAGACTGTGAGTTACTTGAAGGCTGCTCTGGTTTTATGCCCTTTTTTGCACATAGCCATTGTTCCTTTCTTCTTATGGGGATAAGGGATACTCATACCATTTTATCCCATTTTCACCGCTTCCGGCGTTCTAAGCCTCGCAACATAAACTTCTCTGTATTCAACGCTAACCTAGTATTCTCTATGAGTTGGAACTCAATGTAATTTTCAAATATTTAATTTCTCACTTTGGGGCTCATTGGTTAATGAATGTAGGGGAAAAAGGATCAATTGCTTCAAAAGTGCAAAGGAAATTCTGTACATAGACTTCATACATACATGGGGAATCATGGTTTTTGACATAATTAACTTGAACATACAATGAAACATACATTTCTGATCCTAAGGCATAATTGTTTTAGTTTGATGTTGAGGTGCTAGTGAAACCACTAATTTGTGGCCAAAAAAAACACTCTTGTGATTAATAAACTACTTATTTGTTGCCAATAAACCCATATTTGTGGCAAATGAACTATTCTTTTGTGCCTAGTAAACCACTCTTTTGTTGCTGAAAAAACACTTTTGCAGCAAAAATAAAACAAGCAAATTCGTTGATATCCCCCGCGATTATACTTCTGGACACAAAAGTTTTCTGGACGGATGGACAAGGCAAATGTGCATCATCCTCTTATTCATATATATACTCATACCAAGTTTCAATGAAATCTGTCAAAGCACTTCCAAGATATGGCTCAGGACACACACAAAAACATTTTTTCAAGATACAAAGGGCCATAACTCCGTTATTATCTGATGGTGTACAATGCCATTTGGCGTGCATCATCCTCTTATCCATATATATACTCATACCCAGTTTCAATGAAATCAGCCAAAGCACTTCCAAGATATGGCCCCAGACACAAAAGTGCAGGCCGGACGGACGGAAAGACGGACGGACGGATAACGCCAAAACAATATCACTCCGCCTACAACTCTTGTGGCCAATAAACCTCTCTTGAGGCCAATATACAACTAATGTGGCCAATAAACCACTCTTGCGGGCAATAAATTACTTATTTATAGCCAAAATAACACTCTTTTGAGGCCAATAAACCACTTTTTGATGTCAATAAACCACTCTTCTATGTTGAATAAAGCACTCACGTGGCCAATTAACCTCTATCATAGGCCAATAAACCACTCTTGAGGCCAATAAAGCACAATTTGTGGCCAATAAACCACTCTCATGTGGCCAATAAACCACTCTTTTGTGGCTCTGATGAGTGGGTACAATCCCTGTGGCTTCATTGTACAAATAACAAGACCTGTGTTTGTGAAACACAATGCCCCCACTTGCTACACTGTCCAAGGCCCATAGTAGGTAGACACACATACCAACAAATAATAAATTATTTATAATCAGCAATTTTAAATTTTGAAACACCTTTATTGAACAACACATAATCTCCAAATTCTTATCCTGGATGCCTTGAACTTGGCTGGAAGGCAATATGTACCCCTGAACTAGCTGCCAGGAAGGCAACTAGCAATGTCCCAGCAAACCCCTTGTGAGATTCAAGCCTTGGTTCCCTTCCACTTTTGCATGAAAACTCCCTTTCCACTTGACAATGGAGTAAAACAAAGAGCACCGCAAAGCGGGTGCCAACGCTCAGCTGTGGTTGTGGTCACAGTGAATTTGACCTTTGACCTAGTGACCCCAAAATGGGTGTGGCATGTAGAACTTATCAAGGTGCATCTACATATGAAGTTTCAAAGTTGTAGGTGGAAGCACTTTGATTTTAGAGCCTATGTTAAAGTTTTATATTTGAGGCCACATTGATATTGACCTTTGACCTAGTGACCCAAAAATGGGTGTGGCGTGTAGAACTCATAAAGGTGCATCTACATATGAAGTTTCAAATTTGTAGGTGGAAGCACTTTGATTTTAGAGCCAATGTAAAGGTTTTAGCACAACGCGGACGGCAGACGCTGGATGACGAGCTGGCTATGACAATACTTCGGGGTTTCTCTGAAAACAGCCGAGCCAAAGAAGAAGCAAATAACACATTATTAACCAAAGTGTTTAGCAACAGGACCCTTAACATCACTGTCCTGAGTAATATGGACCTTTAAAGTTAAATATGAGTTAGTGAGCCTTATTCTGTGAAAACGGGGCTGTATGCATGTGTGTATAGTGTTGTGCAATATAATATGAGATGGTGCAGTCTACACAGGCTTAATGCATGTGCTTAAAGTGTCGTCCAATATAATATGAGATGATGCAGTCTACACAGGCTAATAATTGACGAAACTATTTGCATAGATGGGATTTTTGGTAAGAAGAGACTTCTTATAATAACAAAATAAACCTCCATTGCAGAAAGTGTTGACCATGATAAGGCTGAACAGACGGAGACGGCACTTCACACACATGGAAGGGCTTTTTTGCCTTTTTAGAGAATGGCTGTGATTGGCCATTTCACAATTTTGACACGGACATTTCACAAACCTAGTTAGGCCACTATGCTTGATAAAAATGGCCATTTAAAACAGTGAAAATGGGACTCTCTGGGCTTAAAACTGTCAAAAACGGCCATTTCACAATTCCAAATTAAAATTTGATTTAATATTTTACATGAGCGAGACAAAATATTAACAGTTGTAAGGCTTTTCTATGGTTTTAGATAGAGTTTACCAGTCAGAATGTTTTTGATCTCAATGGAAGTGGTTAATTGTTGTCAAGACAATGAAAATGTGTTTTTAATGCATTATTTTAAGACATTTTTTAATATGATAAAAGTATTAAACATGCTTTTACTATACTTATTCTTAACAAACTTAATTTCACAATCTTTAAACATTCGCAACTTTTTTTCCACAATTTTGAAAAGTTCGCAACTCATTTTATCACAAAGTGAGGGGGCCAGTGCTGCTTCACAAAATCAGGAAAAATAGCCCAGCATGCATTTAACCCAGTTATCACAGATCAAGGCTAAAATAATGCATAGGACCCCTAAAGTTTCACAAAAAACGAATAACCCTTCACAAAAAACGAATAACCCAGGCCTTAGGACCCATAAAGTTTCACATGAACGAATAACCCAGGGACCAGCCAGAGGCATACAAGGTCACTAACAGTTGGTGCCAGTGTGTGGCAGGGTTACTTACAGTTGGTGCCAGGGTGTGGCAGGGTTACTTACAGTTGGTGCCAGGGTGTGGCAGGGTTACTTACAGTTGGTGCCAGTGTGTGGCAGGGTTACTTACAGTTGGTGCCAGGGTGTGGCAGGGTTACTTACAGTTGGTGCCAGGGTGTGGCAGGGTTACTTACAGTTGGTGCCAGGGTGTGGTAGGGTTACTTACAGTTGGTGCCAGGGTGTGGCAGGGTTACTTACAGTTGGTGCCAGGGTGTGGCAGGGTTACTTACAGTTGGTGCCAGGGTGTGGCAGGGTTACTTACAGTTGGTGCCAGGGTGTGGCAGGGTTACTTACAGTTGGTGCCAGGGTGTGGTAGGGTTACTTACAGTTGGTGCCAGGGTGTGGCAGGGTTACTTACAGTTGGTGCCAGGGTGTGGTAGGGTTACTTACAGTTGGTGCCAGGGTGTGGCAGGGTTACTTACAGTTGGTACCAGGGTGTGGCAGGGTTACTTACAGTTGGTGGCCAGGGTGTGGTAGGGTTACTTACAGTTGGTGCCAGGGTGTGGCAGGGTTACTTACAGTTGGTGCCAGGGTGTGGTAGAGTTACTTACAGTTGGTGCCAGGGTGTGGCAGGGTTACTTACAGTTGGTGCCAGGGTGTGGCAGGGTTACTTACAGTTGGTGCCAAGGTGTGGTAGGGTTACTTACAGTTGGTGCCAGGGTGTGGCAGGGTTACTCACAGTTGGTGCCAGGGTGTGGCAGGGTTACTTACAGTTGGTGCCAAGGTGTGGCAGGGTTACTTACAGTTGGTGCCAGGGTGTGGCAGGGTTACTTACAGTTGGTGCCAGGGTGTGGCAGGGTTACTTACAGTTGGTGCCAGCTTGTGGCAGGGTTACTTACAGTTGGTGCCAGGGTGTGGCAGGGTTACTTACAGTTGGTGCCAGCTTGTGGCAGGGTTACTTACAGTTGGTGCCAGCTTGTGGCAGGATTACTTACAGTTGGTGCCAGGGTGTGGCAGGGTTACTTACAGTTGGTGCCAGGGTGTGGCAGGGTTACTTACAGTTGGTGCCAGGGTGTGGCAGGGTTACTTACAGTTGGTGCCAGGGTGTGGCAGGGTTACTTACAGTTGGTGCCAGGGTGTGGCAGGGTTACTTACAGTTGGTGCCAGCTTGTGGCAGGGTTACTTACAGTTGGTGCCAGCTTGTGGAAAGGTTACTTACAGTTGGTGCCAGGGTGTGGCAGGGTTACTTACAGTTGGTGCCAGGGTGTGGCAGGGTTACTTACAGTTGGTGCCAGGGTGTGGCAGGGTTACTTACAGTTGGTGCCAGCTTGTGGCAGGGTTACTTACAGTTGGTGCCAGCTTGCGGCAGGGTTACTTACAGTTGGTGCCAGGGTGTGGCAGGGTTACTTACAGTTGGTGCCAGGGTGTGGCAGGGTTACTTACAGTTGGTGCCAGGGTGTGGCAGGGTTACTTACAGTTGGTGCCAGGGTGTGGCAGGGTTACTTACAGTTGGTGCCAGGGTGTGGCAGGGTTACTTACAGTTGGTGCCAGGGTGTGGCAGGGTTACTTTTTACAGTTGGTGCCAGGGTGTGGCAGGGTTACTTACAGTTGGTGCCAGGGTGTGGCAGGGTTACTTACAGTTGGTGCCAGGGTGTGGCAGGGTTACTTACAGTTGATGCCAGGGTGTGGCAGGGTTACTTACAGTTGGTGCCAGGGTGTGGCAGGGTTACTTACAGTTGGTGCCAGGGTGTGGCAGGGTTACTTACAGTTGGTGCCAGGGTGTGGTAGGGTTACTTACAGTTGGTGCCAGGGTGTGGCAGGGTTACTTACAGTTGGTGCCAGGGTGTGGCAGGGTTACTTACAGTTGGTGCCAGGGTGTGGCAGGGTTACTTACAGTTGGTGCCAGGGTGTGGCAGGGTTACTTACAGTTGGTGCCAGGGTGTGGCAGGGTTACTTACAGTTGGTGCCAGGGTGTGGCAGGGTTACTTACAGTTGGTGCCAGGGTGTTGCAGGGTTACTTACAGTTGGTGCCAGGGTGTGGCAGGGTTACTTACAGTTGGTGCCAGGGTGTGGCAGGGTTACTTACAGTTGGTGCCAGGGTGTGGCAGGGTTACTTACAGTTGGTGCCAGGGTGTGGTAGGGTTACTTACAGTTGGTGCCAGGGTGTGGCAGTGGGAGCAGTGCGGGGAGTAGAAGTTCACAAACCACACATCATCTGTACTCTCAACTGACATCTCTGAAACAACAAATGTTTCAAGTTGACTGTCTCAGTGGTTTTTTGAACAAGACAATAATCACTCAGTAAACATAACTTTTTACACAAATGAACTACAACATGACATAAATACTTATAACAGCAAGTAACTGTTTAGCAAAAGTAAATACATTCAAATTGAAAAATGTTAATAATGACATAATTTATTATTATTCTATATCCAATAAATTCATCCAATCGGCATTCTTCATATGTACCACGTGACCATCCAATATATTCCGGTATTGGATCCAAAATGTCTGTATTTTTTCCATATTGGACAGTTGAGTACAAGTGCACTAAGCAATTGTTTTATAACGATAAAAGCCGTTACCGAGAAAAAGCATCCGAATGTACTATAATCGACTCACACGGGCGCTTGTCTTGAAAATAGCATAGATGCAATTAAAGCATTTTAAAATCAAAATTAAAATGAAACAAAGACCTGAAGAAAGGGATATAGAATAAAAAGCTTATTAGACGTTTAAACTGTACAATGCGTGATATATTTGGACTCGCACACAGTTTGAAGTCATATTGGACTCGCCTAACGGCTCGTCCAATATGACGTCAAACTGTGTGCTCGTCCAAATATATTTCCGTATAGTACAGTGAAACGTCTAATAACCTATAATTATTATTATAATTATAATTATTATTTATTAGTATATTCTATTATTATAATACATCAAACTTCACATTTTCATTAAAATTATATTATATAATCAAATTATATTAAACTTTACTTTTTCAATAAAGAAAGAACAATTTGATCAAAACTAACACATATAATGATTATCAGATAGTTTATCCTCATAAATTGCGACACAACTCGCCTAATAACCTGGTGTTAGTATCTTAGTTACTTAAATGGTTAATAAAATAGCTGAGCCTGGGGCATTTACAATCATAGAAAAATTTCATCTCAGAAACATGTGAAGCTACAACTACATGTGAATTACACATGTGAGAATGGTATGAGAGTGATTCAAATTGGTGACTAGGGATTGTTCACCAATAAAAATATATAATAATACTGCAAGTTGAAAAATAATGAATGAGGTAAATAAAACAGATATGTTCTTCCTTTTTTTCTAAAAGGTTATTTTTATGCTGGTTATGATGGTTAAAAAAATGTTCTCATCAATAAAATGATTTAAAACTATTCTTTTTCATGAAAAACGTTACTTTCTATTTGTTTGTATTTTACTTTAACTGCACAACTCTTTGTACTGAAAAGCATTTATGAAACATGAACATATCAAAGTTAGACATAGAATTGACCTCATGTTACATGCACTCATTGTGGAATAGAAGATAACGTCCATACTATCAGCAAGGAAACAAAAGTATCATGCCTTGTGGAGATATAAGTGAACATTATTGGTGACAGCTGTGGAAGTAATATGAACAAAGTTTTATGGTGTAGTTATTTTTGTGTGTGTGAATATTGATTATAACTTTAAATGATAAAGCTATTCAAATTTGCACGTTGTGGTCATATCATATTCTAACATGGCTTTAGAACTCTTATAACTTCTTAATCACAAAAAGATGTTTAACTTCTGTTCACTGATCTACTATGATCAGTACTTATTATATGTGTCGTGTTCTGATAAAACTGGGAATAATACATGTGTGTAAAGTGTTGTCCCAGATTAGCCTGTGCAGTCCTCACAGGCAAATCAGGGAAGACACTTTCCGCCTAAACTTGATTTTCGGTAAGGAGAGACTTCCTTGAAACTAAAAATACCAAAAAGCGGAAAGTGTTGTCTCTGATTAGCCTGAGCGGACTGCACAGGCTAATCTGGGACGACACTTTACGCACATGAATTAAGCCCAGTTTTATCAGAACAAGACACATTATATTTTTTGTGTTTCATACCATTATCACCCTTAGATTAAAAAAGTTTTAGTTATTAAATTTTGTATTGTTGCATATTTTATCTTTATGTTTGAGAAAGAACTCCAGTTTTCTATTATAAAATAAAACAAGCCAGATTTAATTAACCTGCACCAATATTGTCAGGGATCTGAGTCAAAGATCTTTCCTAAACTTAACAGTCATGTTTCTTCCCAAGAAACTGCAGCCTCTATCAGCCCTATATAGCCCTTGTGTTTTAAATGAATTGTGTTTAAATTAATCATGTTTTGCTTAACCTTTTCCCTCTCAGAAGCAAGGTGATAATGGCTATGTGCAAACAGTATAAAACCAGAACAGCCTGTCAGTAACTGGCAGTCTGTTCAGTTTTCAAGCTGTTTGCTGCTCATCAGTATCTTAGGGTTGGAAATGAAGCCTTTCAAACTTGAATATAACTAAAGAAAGGTCTTTAATTAAATTTATCTTCTTAGGGGCTACAAATGCGTAAAAATACGTATCTAAGTGGAAAAGGGTTAAAAGAGTGGATACCTACCAAAGTCCGCCCTGCTGAGGGTGATGATTTCAGGATCGTCATCATAGATACCTGCAGTGAAAAAGCAAATTGACACGAGCTGACACATATTGGAGGTTTACTAGATATGGCTACATGTACATCAACATGCCTTAAACAAGAGATGTGTTTGTCAGAAACACAATGGCCCCCCTGCACCACTTTTATTTATTTTATTTTTTTAATCATTTGGCAGGTACAGATAATTATCTCCCTTTAAAGCTTATGACTTCCCTTGGATTTATTTTTTGACCTTGAAGGATGACATTGACCTTGACCTTTCACCACTCAAAATGTGCAGCTCCATGAGATACACATGCATGCCTAATATCAAGTTGCTATCTTCAATATTGCAAAAGTTATGGCCAATGTTAAAGTTTTCGGAATGAATCACAGACTGACAGTTCAACTGCTATATGCCGCCCTACCGGGGGCATAAAAAGCATGAATGTTTCATTTGATGACATTGAAGGAAAACGGAGCTGGAACTTAATTTATTAATTCAATCAAAATTAGTTTTGCAGTAAAAGCTCATGGGAACCATATGTAATAAAAAATAGTTAAGTGCATTGACCAAACAGCAGGAAAATGTCGTTACACATGCAGGTGCTTGTTGGAAAAGTAAAAACCAATCAAATTCAATAGTTTTACAATGTCTGACTGCCTATTTATTTAAAGACTTAATTTTTTTTGGAGTATACTTTCATTTCTTTAATAAATGGCAACATTAATATATTCCATGGGCAGACAATCAATGAGATATTAATAACATTCCCAAATATATTTTTACTCCAAAATATTTATATCGAAGATTGAAATATTAAATAATGTGTCAGGACCAAGAAACTAACAGGAATTCCTTGAAACTGATATCCAATGATCTTCTACATGTAACTGAGCTGGACGTGTAAGTAGCTTAGTAAATCAGGGATCAGTAAACTTACCAAACTATTCCTGATAGTATCCGTTATCAGTTAACTAAAAAGCAGGGGTCAGTTAACTAAAATAAGACAGAGATCAGTTAACAAAAATCAGGGATCAGTTAACTTAAAAACAGGGACCAGTAAACTTACCAAACTCTTCCTGATAATATTGCCAGCTCTCATATTTTGGTCGCCCAAAGTTCTCTGACAGACCCTCTTCTCCATGGGTGTCGTACTTCTTTCTCAGATCCTCGTCTTTCAGCACCTCGTAGGCTCGTGTGATCTTCAGGAACTTGTTGTGTGCCTCCGGGTCATCCTAGCAGAAAGAAGATAACATCATTCCTTATGGTTAGTTCAAGTTTTATACAGCGAGCAAAGCGCCGTCATTTTTGTTTACTTTTTCAAAAATATCATGATCTCTTACGCTCTGATAAGCTCTGATACGCTCTGATACGAATTGGTTGCCGCTTTGGGGATGAAATATTTCCCGACTAGTTACAATACCTCACGGCTTTGATCCCGCTTTGATCAGGCTTTGTTACGCTTGAAATCATGCTTTGATAAGCTTTATTACGCTTTGAGGCGATTATGATGCTTTAAATCAGGCTCTGATACGACTATCAAGCTCTATTGTGCATTTTCACGCTTTGTTACGTATATGAAAATGTCGACATCGCCGATGTTAATGCCGCTTTTGATCCAGAGCCTATATAAAGATGCAGCAGATCCACAAAATCATTGCATCTTTGACTCCAGAACACGACAACAGAACAAAAAGATCCAGAAGTTCCAGATGTACCAGAACATGATCTATCTGAAGAAGACATAACGTTTGTCTCCCTGTTGTAAAACTATATCCTTAGTAGCCCTTGAGGCCGATGAGAGGGAGGAAGAACAGCAAAGACAAGGTGAGGTTGACCTACCAGCAGGAGGGAGAAGACCATTTATCTGAAGCTGTTGGATCAGGCCGTGGCTCACTGAAGAAAGAAGACAGCAACATGGTCATTACACTAGCCTCCTGAACACACAACTCAGATTAGAAGACCCTGCTGCCTTCAAAAACTACACCAGATTAAACCCTGAGGTGTTCGATGCTATCCTGGAAAGAGTGGCACCAGTCATCCAGACGCAGCAGACTAATTACAGGCACCCCATGTCAGCTGGCCTCAAGCTGGCAATTACTTTGAGACATCTGGCCAATGGGGACAACAACAGGTCACTGGCATATAGATTCAGATGTTGCATCTCCACCATATCACAGCTGATTCCAGAAGTGTGCACGGCCATTGTACAGGCGTATAAAGATTAGGTTTTCAACGCATCTACCATTCATGAAGCATAGAGACACCTTGCCCAGCAGTTTGAACAGAGGTGGAATGTCCCTCATGCAGTTGGTGCCTAGGATGGAAAACACATAGCCATCCAGAAGCCAGCAAACACAGGCAGCCTCTACCACAACTACAAGGGGTTCTTCTCCATACCAATGCTGGCCCTTGTAGATGCAAAATAAAAGTTCATCTGGATTGAGCTAGAAGGTAAAGGACACATGCCTGACTCCCAGATATTCACAGACTCTGAGCTCTTTGAATGCCTAGAAGATGGGTCCATATCCCCCATCATGCCTTCTCCCTGGGGAAACTGAGCCAGATATTCCATACTTCAACCTGGGTGATGATGCTTTTGCCCTGAAGAGCTACATGATGAAGCCATACAGTAGAAGAGGGATGATAGATGAGCAGACAATCTGCAACTACAGGATCTCAAGGGGTAGAAGAGTGGTGGAGAATGTCTTTGGCTGCTGTGAGAAGGTGGGCATTTGCTGGAACATCTCTTGGCGCTCTTCAGCCTGCCTCTGCCCCTCATGTAGCACTTCCATAAGCTTGATCTGTGTGGCCCGTTTGATGTCCCCAGGAAGCTGTGGCAGGCCCTCATCTACATGTCTGGCAAAGGTGGAGAGACCACCTTTCTTATCAGACATAAAGTCCATCAGACTTTGCTACAAGTCAACACTCTCTGTTGATCAATCAGTTACGGCGTTTTATTTAAAGTTCGTTGGACGATTAATTGGCTGTCCCGGATTGTAAACAAAGAAAACGCAACTGAAAAAGGGTTTCAAAATTGATCCTCAACAATTTAAACTCGCTGTGTAGATATTTATCGATAACACAGCCTCAATGTAAACCATGTGGTTTAAATATGAAGAATAAACGGCAGAAAACACAGTTTGAGTTTGTCTGTTGTGAGCGCAGACAGTTAGTATTTATATAGTAAAGCGATGTTATCATTATTTTCTGGATTAATTTAGCAGTGTTGTTTTTTCTTAAGTGACAATTAAAATTTGCAATTTCTGAAATAAATAGCATCTTTTATTTTTATACGGTACATACATAATAGTGATACATTTCATACAGTATTCTGTCCTATGTTACGTAGAATATAAGTACATATAACAACACAGCTGTTTATACTGTTTTTGACCAAAAAATTATAAACACTAGTCATCCAATTTATTAAAAGTCTAGACAGTCCTTATTGTTAAAGATGTTAAAAGTTCTCTGTTTAAAATGTTATATGTTTCACTGTTTGTTAATGTTATTAAAAGTAAAACAAAGATTTTACTTGCTATAAACCTATTTTAGCTGTAAAATTGCATAAAAGAGCCCCTGGCCAAGGTGTATCATGTTAAGTAGATTATTTGTAACGAATTTACAAAGACACAATCTGGGACCAATTGTGTTCAGTTTGGACCCATTGTTTTTAAAATATGCGAGTCCCAGGGACTAATTGATGTAGATTTCAAAATGAATCACTATGTACGCCCCTTTAAAGCCCCATTAAAGCGCCGTTGGTGTGAACCATGTATTATGGAGATAAAAGTGAACATTATTGATGACAGCAGTGGAACAAATATGAACATGGTCTTATATGAACATGGTTTTAAGGTGTGGTCAAACATTTTCAGAGAACAATTCTAATGAGTCTGGGACAACAGGGCTTAAAGCATGTGTGTTAAGTGTCCTAGCTGGGACAACAGGGCTTAAAGCATGTGTGTTTAGTGTCCTAGCATGGACAACAGGGCTTAAAGCATGTGTGTTTAGTGTCATAGCAGAGTCTGGGACAACAGGGCTTAAAGCATGTGTGTTAAGTGAGACAACAGGGCTAAAAGCATGTGTGTTAAGTGTCCTAGCAGGGACAACAGGGCTTAAAGCATGTGTGTTAAGTGTCCTTGCTGGGACAACAGGGCTAAAAGCATGTGTGTTAAGTGTCCAAGCTGGGACAACAGGGCTTAAAGCATGTGTGTTAAGTGTCCTAGCAGGGACAACAGGGCTTGAAGCATGTGTGTTAAGTGTCCAAGCTGGGACAACAAGGCTTGAAGCATGTGTGTTAAGTGTCCTTGCTGGGATAACAGGGCTTAAAGCATGTGTGTTAAGTGTCCTAGCTGGGACAACAGGGCTTAAAGCATGTGTGTTTAGTGTCCTAGCTGGGATAACAGGGCTTAAAGCATGTGTGTTAAGTGTCCTAGCTGGGACAACAGGGCTTATAGCATGTGTGTTAAGTGTCCTAGCTGAGACAACAGGGCTTAAAGCATGTGTGTTAAGTGTCCTAGCTAGGATAACAGGGCTTAAAGCATGTGTGTTAAGTGTCCTAGTCTGGGACAACAGGGCTTAAAGCATGTGTGTTTAGTGTCCTAGCAGGGACAACAGGGCTTAAAGCATGTGTGTTAAGTGTCCTAGCTGGGATAACAGGGCTTAAAGCATGTGTGTTAAGTGTCCTAGCAGGGACAACAGGGCTTATAGCATGTGTGTTAAGTGTCCTAGCAGGGACAACAGGGCTTAAAGCATGTGTGTTTAGTGTCCTAGCTGGGACAACAGGGCTTATAGCATGTGTGTTAAGTGTCCTAGCAGGGACAACAGGGCTTATAGCATGTGTGTTAAGTGTCCTAGCAGGGACAACAGGGCTTAAAGCATGTGTGTTAAGTGTCCTAGCTGGGATAACAGGGCTAAAAGCATGTGTGTTAAGTGTCCTAGCAGGGACAACAGGGCTTAAAGCATGTGTGTTTAGTGTCCTAGCAGGGACAACAGGGCTTATAGCATGTGTGTTAAGTGTCCTAGCAGGGACAACAGGGCTTAAAGCATGTGTGTTAAGTGTCCTAGCTGGGATAACAGGGCTAAAAGCATGTGTGTTAAGTGTCCTAGCTGAGACAACAGGGCTTAAAGCATGTGTGTTAAGTGTCCTAGTCTGGGACAACAGGGCTTAAAGCATGTGTGTTAAGTGGGACAACAGGGCTTAAAGCATGTGTGTTAAGTGGGACAACAGGGCTTAAAGCATGTGTGTTAAGTGTCCTAGCATGGACAACAGGGCTTAAAGCATATGTGTAAAGTGTCCTAGTCTGGGAAACAGGGCTTAAAGCATGTGTGTTAAGTGTCCTAGCAGAGGCTGGGACAACAGGGCTTAAAGCATGAGTGTTAAGTGTCCTAGCTGGGACAACAGGGCTTTAAGCATGTGTGTTAAGTGACCTAGCTGGGACAACAGGGCTTAAAGCATGTGTGTTAAGTGTCCTAGCTGGGACACCAGGGCTTAAAGCATGTGTGTTAAGTGTCCTAGCGTGGACAACAGGGCTTAAAGCATGTGTGTTAAGTGGGACAACAGGGCTTAAAGCATGTGTGTTAAGTATCCTAGTCTGGGACAACAGGGCTTAAAGCATGGGTGTTAAGTGTCCTAGCAGAGGCTGGGACAACAGGGCTTAAAGCATGTGTGTTAAGTGTCCTTGCTGGGACAACAGGGCTTAAAGCATGTGTGTTAAGTGTTCTAGCTGGGACAACAGGGCTTAAAGCATGTGTGTTAAGTGTCCATGCATGGACAACAGGGCTTAAAGCATGTGTGTTAAGTGTCCTAGCAGAGTCTGGGACAACAGGGCTTAAAGCACGAGTGTTAAGTGTCCTAGCTGGGACAAGAGGGCTTAAAGCATGTGTGTTAAGTGTCCAAGCTGGGACAACAGGGCTCAAAGCATGTGTGTTAAGTGTCCTAGCTGGGACAACAGGGCTTAAAGCATGTGTGTTAAGTGTCCTAGCTGGGATAACAGGGCTTAAAGCATGTGTGTTAAGTGTCCTAGCTGGGATAACAGGGCTTAAAGCATGTGTGTTAAGTGTCCTAGCTGGGACAACAGGGCTTAAAGCATGTGTGTTAAGTGTCCTAGCTGGGACAACAGGGCTTAAAGCATGTGTGTTAAGTGTCCTAGCTGGGACAACAGGGCTTAAAGCATGTGTGTTAAGTGTCCTAGCAGGGACAACAGGGCTTAAAGCATGTGTGTTAAGTGTCCTAGCAGAGTCTGGGACAACAGGGCTTAAAGCATGTGTGTTAAGTGTCCTTGCTGGGACAACAGGGCTTAAAGCATGTGTGTTAAGTGTCCTAGCTGGGACAACAGGGCTTAAAGCATGTGTGTTAAGTGTCCTAGCAGAGTCTGGGACAACAGGGCTTAAAGCATGTGTGTTAAGTGTCCTAACTGGGACAACAGGGCTTAAAGCATGAGAGTTAAGTGTCCTAGCTGGGACAACAGGGCTTAAACCATGTGTGTCAAGTGTCCTAGCTGGGACAACAGGGCTTAAAGCATGTGTGTTAAGTGTTGTAGCTGGGACAACAGGGCTTAAAGCATGTGTGTTAAGTGTCCTAGCTGGGATAACAGGGCTTAAAGCATGTGTGTTAAGTGTCCAAGCTGGGACAACAGGGCTTAAAGCATGTGTTTTACCGTAATTACTCTATGTTTTCGGACACTTAAAAATAATTAATTTTTTTCGTGTCCGAAAACTTAGATACAAAAAATATTCACAAAATACAGGTGTCCGAAAACTTAAGAGTCGAAAATTGAAGTGTCCAAAAATAGCGTCAATTGTATCAACGAATACCGGTAATAGCACGCGCTTGTAAAATACCATGCTGTATAGTATAAATTAGTTATATATAGTTTAAATAATTTTAAATGCTTAATTTATTTGACAGAAAGTTTCTACAAGGTTGTACTTTGACCAACGAGTTCAAAGATGAGCAAGTGATGTACCGATAATCGCTAGTATGAACCTGTAATTAACGCGATAAAAAAGCAATATATGAATTCTTTGTTTGTTCATTTCATTTGCTGTCAAACACCTTCCATCACACTTTGAAGTGTTTAGTGTTTGTCACAGTTATTTTACTGAGAAGGTGTAGAACCATTGCGGTTGATAATTGAAATGTTAATTGGCACTACCCCTGGTAATTGTCACAGCGCTTATGCTATCGGGCGAAACAATTGTTGAATACCGGTTTACAAGGTAATTTACACGATAAAGCAAATGAAATGGTCCGTTGGCCTCAGGCATGCACCTGTCATGTTTTATGATGTGAATCTGGTTGTAAAACCCCATGATCCAGCGATTTTCCTTGTCCAATTGGGAAAAGTTACCGTACCGGTCCGATTGGGAAAAATTGAGTCGTGAAAACCTCAAAATTGGGAAAAATCGAGTCGTGAAATCCTGAAATTGGGAAAATCGCGTCGTGAAGTTTGGGTCTTATTGAATACATCATACAGTTCATACTTTATTGAACATACCCATTTAAATAATCATTTGCAGGCATGCCTTAATGACCATTAAGTTATAAAGTTTATATAAATAACAAAATATTATAAAGAACACACCAAATCAATTACTAGTTGTTTTAATCTCTTTTAAAGCAATGTCTCTCTCTTTCATTTTTGTGAAAATTTCAACAATCTTTGATGTTTGATCATCACTCAGTTGCTTGCATCCCTCCCTGCACAGCATCATTATTGCTGTCAATGTGTCCTGTGATAGATGGTTCCGATTGGTTTTTTGGCATAATATTTGCTATTATGACTCATTTCAAACTACGATAAGGTTACAAACCGACGTCAAACAGTACGCTGGCTGCCTGGCAAAAGAACCGGAAACAGTAACAACTCTATTGATTGAATGCGCTGAATAATAAAACCCGAAATTAATCGAGCGCGTGGTTACACACAACTATACGATTTTCTTTGTTCGCTCGCCAAAAGTTGGTTTTTTTACGAAACTTTCTATCGTTTTGAGAAAAAATTCGGACGCTGATTGGGATTTTTCCAGATGCCGATTGGGAATTTGGGAATTTTCGCTCGATTGGGAAAGTACCGTTTTGGGAATTTGGGAATTTTCGTTCGATTGGGAAAGTACCGTTTACCGGTACTTTATAAAGAAGGAGGAAAATCGCTGTGATTGAAGTGTCATTAGATATCGAAAACAGGACCGACATTTGGTAAAATAGAGCTGGTAAATATACTGTCCGAAAACTAAGAGACATTAATTATGGTCGAAAACTCTTGTGTCCGAAAATTAAGAGTCACGAAAAATAATTATTTTTGCTAAAAAAAGGGGTGTCCGAAAACTTAGAGTGTCCGAAAACATAGAGTAATTACGGTAAGTGTCCTAGTCTGGGACAACAGGGCTTAAAGCATGCGTGTTAAGTGTCCTAGCTGGGATAACAGGGCTTAAAGCATGTGTTTTAAGTGTCCAAGCTGGGACAACAGGGCTTAAAGCATGTGTGTTAAGTGTCCTAGCTGAGACAACAGGGCTTAAAGCATGTGTGTTTAGTGTCCTTGCTGGGACAACAGGGCTTAAAGCATGTGTGTTAAGTGTCCTAGCTGGGACAACAGGGCTTAAAGCATGTGTGTTAAGTGTCCTAGCTGGGACAACAGGGCTTAAAGCATGTGTGTTAAGTGTCCTAGCTGGGACAACAGGGCTTAAAGCATGTGTGTTTAGTGTCCTAGCTGGGACAACAGGGCTTAAAGCATGTGTGTTTAGTGTCCTAGCAGGGACAACAGGGCTTAAAGCATGTGTGTTTAGTGTCCTAGCTGGGACAACAAGGCTTGAAGCATGTGTGTTAAGTGTCCTAGCTGGGACAACAGGGCTTAAAGCATGTGTGTTTAGTGTCCTAGCAGGGACAACAGGGCTTAAAGCATGTGTGTTAAGTGTCCTAGCTGGGATAACAGGGCTTAAAGCATGTGTGTTAAGTGTCCTTGCTGGGACAACAGGGCTTAAAGCATGTGTGTTTAGTGTCCTAGCAGGGACAACAGGGCTTAAAGCATGTGTGTTAAGTGTCCTAGCTGGGACAACAGGGCTTAAAGCATGTGTGTTAAGTGTCCTAGCTGAGACAACAGGGCTTGAAGCATGTGTGTTAAGTGTCCTAGCTGGGACAACAGGGCTTAAAGCATGTGTGTTAAGTGTCCTAGCAGGGACAACAGTGCTTAAAGCATGTGTGTTAAGTGTCAAAGCTGGGACAACAGGGCTTAAAGCATGTGTGTTAAGTGTCCTAGTCTGGGACAACAGTGCTTAAAGCATGTGTGTTAAGTGTCAAAGCTGGGACAACAGGGCTTAAAGCATGTGTGTTAAGTGTCAAAGCTGGGACAACAGGGCTTAAAGCATGTGTGTTAAGTGTCCTAGTCTGGGACAACAGGGCTTAAAGCATGTGTGTTAAGTGTCCTAGCTGGGATAACAGGGCTTAAAGCATGTGTGTTAAGTGTCCAAGCTGGGACAACAGGGCTTAAAGCCTGTGTGTTAAGTGTCCTAGCTGAGACAACAGGGCTTAAAGCATGTGTGTTTAGTGTCCTAGCTGGGACAACAGGGCTTAAAGCATGTGTGTTAAGTGTCCTAGCTGGGACAACAGGGCTTAAAGCATGTGTGTCAATTGTCCTAGCTGGGACAACAGGGCTTAAAGCATGTGTGTTAAGTGTCCTTGCTGGGACAACAGGGCTTAAAGCATGTGTGTTAAGTGTCCTAGCAGAGTCTGGGACAACAGGGCTTAAAGCATGTGTGTTAAGTGTCCTAGCTGGGATAACAGGGCTTAAAGCATGTGTGTTAAGTGTCCTTGCTGGGACAACAGGGCTTAAAGCATGTGTGTTAAGTGTCTTAGCTGGGACAACAGGGCTTAAAGCATGTGTGTTAAGTGTCCAAGCTGGGACAACAGGGCTTAAAGCATGTGTGTTAAGTGTCCTAGGTGAGACAACAGGGCTTAAAGCATGTGTGTTAAGTGTCCAAGCTGGGACAACAGGGCTTAAAGCCTGTGTGTTAAGTGTCCTAGCTGAGACAACAGGGCTTAAAGCATGTGTGTTAAGTGTCCTTGCTGGGACAACAGGGCTTAAAGCATGTGTGTTAAGTGTCCTAGCTGGGACAACAGGGCTTTAAGCATGTGTGTTAAGTGACCTAGCTGAGACAACAGGGCTTAAAGCATGTGTGTTTAGTGTCCTAGCTGAGACAACAGGGCTTAAAGCATGTGTGTTTAGTGTCCTAGCTGGGACAACAGGGCTTTAAGCATGTGTGTTAAGTGTCCTAGCTGGGACAACAGGGCTTAAAGCATGTGTGTTAAGTGTCCTTGCTGGGACAACAGGTCTTAAAGCATGTGTGTTAAGTGTCCTAGCTGGGACAACAGGGCTTAAAGCATGTGTGTTAAGTGTCCTAGCAGGGACAACAGGTCTTAAAGCATGTGTGTTAAGTGTCAAAGCTGGGACAACAGGGCTTAAAGCATGTGTGTTAAGTGTCCTTGCTGGGACAACAGGGCTTAAAGCATGTGTGTTAAGTGTCCTAGCTGGGACAACAGGGCTTAAAGCATGTGTGTTAAGTGTCCTAGCTGGGACAACAGGGCTTATAGCATGTGTGTTTAGTGTCCTAGCAGGGACAACAGGGCTTAAAGCATGTGTGTTAAGTGTCCTAGCTGGGATAACAGGGCTTATAGCATGTGTGTTAAGTGTCCTAGCTGGGATAACAGGGCTTAAAGCATGTGTGTTAAGTGTCCTAGCAGGGACAACAGGGCTTAAAGCATGTGTGTTAAGTGTCCTTGCAGATTAGCCTGCACAGGCTAATCAAGGACAACATTTTCAACCAAGACTGGATTTTGCTAAGAAGAGACTTCCTTAAAAAAAATCCAAAAAAGCAGAAAATGTTGTCCCTGACTAGAGCATTCAGGCTAATCTGGGATGATAAGCCTGTGCGTACTAGTCAGGGACAACACAAGTACTGGTTCTACCCAGGACACAGAGCGGTTCTGTATGACCTAGGTGTCTGATGCAGTTGAGCAACAATAAATACATGAAAGTTTTAAATATTAACCTGCTCTTTGTACAACGGCATTTTTTGTATTAACCTGAATTTTACAAAGAAGCAACTTCCTTTAAACAAACAATACTACAAAAGCAGACATTGTTGTCCCTGATAAGCCTGTGTGGACTGCACAGGCTAGTCTGGGACAGCATTTTACACAAGTGCATTAAGCCCAGTCTTTCCAGAAAAAAGGCTCATCTAGTGGGGCTTTTTTCACATTAATTCACATTTTTACTAGATTCATGTCTTTAAAGGCCCAAATTCTAACCGATAATGAGCAGCAAACAGCATTAAACATGAACAGACTGCTAGTTATTTTGCACACTCTTCCACTTTTATGATGGTTGCATATAGTCACTTTCACTTTGATTCTGAGCAAGGAAGAGTTTACTCACAGGATTTTTATCAGGGTGTTTGGTAACTGCAAGCCTCTTGAAGGCCTTTCTGATCTCCTTATCGCTGGCGCCACGTGCCACGCCAAGTAATTCATAGAAATCCTCGCCCGCCAGGACGCTGCATACCAGTGTGACCAGCGCACCCAGGACCCACAGCCGAATGGACTTCATGGATACTGAAAATTATATGTCACTAGTTCAACTTTTTCATAGTTGACCATGGGTGTAATCCTTATCAATTATAGGCAGTGTTTATGAAGCAAGCAAAGTGTGTATCATGAAATCCCCTGCTGCTAAGATGCTGCATACCAGAATGACCAGCGTAAGCAGGTCCCATACCCGACTGGCCATGATGGATACTGAAAATTGCATAGTTGAATAGTCGCACAATTAAGTGGCGCCAACTTTTTTGAGCCAGCTCAAAGCCAGTCAGGGATTCTAATAAAAACAGAATTTTTGATGCAAGCGCTTTGAAATTTCTAATTTTTGACCCCCGCCTTGCATCATTTTGATACAAATGCAACAGAAAAAGCAAATCAATGTTCTATTTAATGTTAAACAAATAAAGTTAAATTGCACAGAAAATGTGTACTAAAAACATTTGCAGAGCATATAACTAAATTTATTCAAACAAACTACATGTAACTTTATGCTAAAGTATTTTGCCTCATCTGGTCATTTACGTTTTAAAGCATGGGATCATTCCAATATCTTTTGAAATTCCTGTTGACAAAAGTTTTCTATTCAAAATTACAGGTACAAAAGTGTATAATGTACCATTTTTAGTAGATTTTAATGAACTTAAATAAATCAGTAGCATAGTTTGAAAACAATTATGATATGTTCATGTTAAGCTCTTATGATGGCGGTTTTAACACTTTATGACTTAGAAAGGTATTTTGACATATTTGTAGTCCCTTAGAAAGTTAAATTTAATTAAAGACTTTTTTTACTAGATTCAAGTTTTTTAGGCTTCATTTTCAACCCTTAGATACTGATGAGCAGCAAACAACATAAAACCTGAACAGACTGCGAGGAACTCGCAGGCTGTTCTGAATTTATGCTGTTTACACATAGCCATTTTCAATATGCTTCTGAGTCAGAAAGGGTTAATGGCATACATACACGGATCTAACAGTTATTAGCATCCACTTTATGCATTAATTGTCATTTTCCATCAATTCCAAGGTGTAATGCTGAAATTCTGAAGTTTCATGATCCTAGGCATTCTTGAGTTTTCATCCGGAAACCATTTTACTGTTTTGAGTCACTGTGAACTTGGCCTTTGACCTAGTGACCTGAAAATTGATAGGGGTCATCTGCCAGTCATGATCAATGTACTTGTGGAGTTTCATGATCCTAGGCCTAAGCATTCTTGAGTTATCATCCGGAAACCATTTTACTATTTCGAGTCACTGTGACCTTGACCTAGTGACCTGAAAATCAATAGGGGTCATCTGCCAGTAATAATAAATGTACCTATGAAGTTTCATGTTCCTAGGCCTAAGGGTTCTTGAGTTATCATCCAGAAACCATCTGGTGGACGGACCGACCGTCCGACATGTGCAAAACTATATACCTCCTCTTCTTGGAAGGGGGGGGGGGGGCATAATAATCAGGGCCCTCACACTACTTTGGAGGAAGGGGTCCGCAGCCCTTAGAAGGGGGAATTTTTGCGGCGTTTCCCTTTTTGGGGATTTTTTTACTTACTATCTCATTATTTCATCTGTACATGTTTGCACTATATTCATTGCATCTTTCATAATTAAGTATGTTTGAAAATATTAAATTGAGATAGAATTGAGATATAATAATCATGAGACACATCTTTCTATTTTTCTATTAATAAAAAAAAAAAAAAAAAAAAAAAAAAAAAAATTTTTTTTTTTTGTTTAGGGGGAATTTTTCCCCCCAAAAGGGGAAAAAAGTATACTTTTCAGGTGGGGGACTGCCACCGAAATTCGGCGACAGATTTGATAGATTGAGGGCCCTGATAATGCATTAATAATGCATTGCAGCGTGTATAACAATACTTTGCCCGTAAACATTTAGATTTGAACATTACATTTTTTTTAACTAAATAACAGAACAAGAGATGTGTTTGTCAGAAACACAATGCCCCCCCTATCTTTCGATCTGGGGGCATAAAAATCACCGTCTTTTGAAAGTATCTTTTGGTAGATGCTAACCCTTATCGCCCGTTTCCAATCATTGAAGCACAAGTCCACCCAGTAGGCGGAGTTTGGCCCATTGAGAAACCTAGTAATGACCAATTAAAACACTGCTGGTTCGATGACGCGTGTATCAACGTTCCATTATTTATCTAAGCGTGTGTTATCAGCTGTTTACAGAAACGACATGTATTAACAGGGGTTTTTTTGGCCCGATTTTATAGCCGAAATTCAGCTATGTTCCCAATCCCAAAAAGTATACTTTTTTCCCAAAATGTGGCAAAAAATCCCTTTTTTTTTTTTAGAAAGAAGTGTCTAATGCGTATTTTATCTCAATTTTAATCAATTACATCTAACAAAGTATTATATGATTTTGTTCTTTTAATTTGAATGATTATAAAGAGTTATGTCAAATTGAGTATTTCCCTAATCAGTGGACTTTTCGTGTGGAAAAAAAGGCTAATGAATTTATATTCCCAATTTTAATGAAAATGCCGATAAAATTCCCAATTCCAAAGCCATGGGCTATCTTCCCAAAAAGCGGAAAAAATCCTGATTTAAACCACCAAAACAGAATTGACTCCCCCGCGTCAGTTTTAATAATATCCAATATATAATTATAACATCCATATCCACAATATTTTCAGAAACACTTCCACAATACATGTATGTCAGAATGTATTTCCAAATCTGAATTCACCCAACCGTGTTTTATTTCATGTTTGCGCCGTTCAAAGACGCGCGAAAGTTATGCTGGCACATGGACTGTCTACAACTTCATATTACACGCTTTGCATCAGAATTGCTAAAATTAACCATAGAACCGGTATATATGACCTTGTGACAAAGTGACAAATTTGAATGCTGCATGTGCTAATTGATTACAACATAGGTGTAATCATTGACCATTTGAGACGGCATAGAATAACGGCGTGTTTGTCGCACATCTTCGGTGAAGATGGCACATGAAGTAATTAAATCCGGATTTGAGCCGTCCAGAATCGATTATGAGATGAATGTTAATCCGATGAGTTAGTTTAAGGGGGTATGCATTTCTGCTTTTTGATGGTAAACAGCTGGCACTGACATCAGCAGTTACTGACGAAACATCTTCACTACTTTACGAAAACCGTAGGTATCATTCTACGAACGTTGCTAATGTCCGCCATCTATAAATTATCTATTAGTAAAGTAAAGCACTGCAATATCATACTTTAAAACAATATATCGACCAAATTATATATTGATTGCGTATTTGGCTACTTATTACTGGCTTTCCTTTTCTGCAGTCAAACAAAACACATATTTTATTTCATTTGCAAAAGACGTATCTCAACATGTTTTTGGACAGTCGTTTTCGGATATGGTATGGTTCGTCGTTTTTTATTTATTTCCAAAAATCTTTATAACATTTTTATAGAATGAGGAATACACATGCGGTGTTACGGATGGTCTGATGGTTATGGCTTTGACAAGATCATTTATGGCCATTTTTGAACTTTGAACTCAAAGTGTGACCTTGACGTTGCAGATATTGACGTAAATCTTTTGCATGACACACCCTCCAATAATGGTGAACAAATGTGCAAACTGATTTTAAAGTATCACAATAAATGACAAAGATTTTTCTCGGACAAGCTCATTTATGGGCAACACATAGTGTGACCCTGACCCTGGAGATACCGATGTACTTCTTTCGCATGACACACCGTCCCATGATGGTGAACAAATGTACCAAGTCATTTTAAAATCTAACGATAAATGACAAACTTTGGTTCAGACAAACTTTTGGTTTAAAACGCACTCAGTGACCCCTTGACCTAGTTTTTGACCCAGCATGACCCATATTCAAACTTGACCTAGACATCAGATAGTGTCATTTATAAGACGCGCAAATAATTTAGAGATACTTTTTATATGGGCTAAATTCTTTGGAACGTCTCATCGGTGAAGGACCTTTTTTGTGGTGGACACCAGAAAGTTTAAATTTTCATCAATATGCGTAAAATTGCAAATTAACATTACCAACTCATAATGTTTTAGTTCAGAAGTCCATTTTTATCTAAAATATCTTCGAATTGAAGTTAGAAATTCTTCAGTTAACTTTCTGCTTAAATTGCAAAACAATCACTGACCTGTAGCCATGTCATGAAACTGATTTAAATATTAACCAATAAGAAGAAGGCATTACGTTGTAATGTGTAAGCGTAATTTTATTTAACATGAGCTTTTAACACCGACTTTTACCTAACTAGATCTAGTATGCTCATCTTTGTTGATTTAATAAGCATATGTTCAAAACAGATATGGTGCAGTTTCTATTCACTCTTCTAAGTTTCAGCAAGTTTTTGTGCATGTTTTTTTCGCACCTCTGTCTGTGTTGTTTTATGTACTTACATTCTACGTTACATAGGATGGTATACTGTACCAATATTATTTCAGTCTTGGACGTAACCCACTCAACCGTCGACAGAGTCGAGTGATTTTTTTCGTCGGTCAAGTGAAAATTCTAAACCGGTAGCCCGATCGGTCGAGTGCAATTTTTCGTGTCCGCACTTAGTAACATGTCCGAAATAGATTCATATACATGTAGACGCTTATTCAAAACTGCATTTGTTATTTCTCTTGAGCAATCATTGATTAGACGCTTATTAAACAGTGTTGTAAGTAAACCTCGCGAGACGCTATAACTAGTATTATTACTGGGTGGAGAACTCGCAGCAATAAATTTGTTTTAATGTCTTTTCTGCGATATTTTGAGGGCGCAACGTACAAACATTAACTGGAAAATGACAATGAAGGTTGCAACATAAATATTGAACAGCCAATGAAATGAAAATTCCAACCATTACGGAAAAATAATTGGTCATGGCTTCGTTTTGTATTGGGGACTTTGATTCTTAGCCAGCATTGCTGACTGGCTGGTAAGTGCATTTCATACGTAATGTACAAAAGCAACATGCAATTAAATATCATGCTCTAACTTACAAGTATAGATTTTAACAGATAAAATTAATCTGTCAAGGAACGAATTCTGACATTAAAAATTAAAATTCCAATGTGTTATCATACAGCATTTTAGATGCTGGTACAATCGGCGACAAAACAGATATGGCTTAGGCAATGGAACTACTGCTACAAATGCCGTTTTAGATTAAGAAGACTCAGAAGTTAGGGCAGAAATGTTACCCTCTTATTCTACTTCTTACGCACAGCAGCACAGGTATTATTGCTAGTTTGACATTGCATTTACCTTTTTCAGAAATTTGAGTGGAAAATTCATATCATGTTATAACTTTGTTTATGTTTTCAGGCAGCCTTTAAGAGCATACCTGACATGTCAGACCTGGCTGTCGGTGACTCAGACAATGATCATGATGGAATGGAGATGTCTGGAGACCTTGTGTTATTTTTTTTGTCAGACATTAACTGTGAATAAAACTGAATCAAGTGTTTACTTTTTTAATCTTTATTGTTCTATTTTTGTTCAATACAAACATAGTTACAAATGTAAAGAATTATAACTTTTATTTTGGGCTAGTTGAAATTGATCGAGGCTAGTGAAATTTCCAAGCTGGTAGCCCGGCAGTGCTAGTGCCTAAAAAAAAAAATGCCAAGACTGTTATTTATGTACAGTATATAAATAAAAGATGTAATTTATTTCAGAACTTTTTAATCGTCACTTTCGAAAAAAAACAATGCTAAATTAATCCAGAAAAGTATAACATCGGTTTACTATGTAACGCTCTGCACCACAACAGACAAACGCAAACTGAATTTTATGCTGTTTATTCTTCCACATTTAAACCAGATGCTTTACATCGAGGTCGTGTTATCGATTTATATCTACACAGCGAGTGAATCGAGAGATATTGAAAAATTGAATAGTGGTTGGATTTAAATTGCTCAGGCATGCAAAATTCAAAGCGTCATTACATAATTTGTATAGAACATTATCGAGAAATGAATTATCAACACAGGTATGTAAATATTATTGCAAGCCGTTGATATTAAGTGTCATATCGGGGCTTGAATGTTGTGCACAAAATCCTTGCGCAACAATATAGACAAAGAAGGAAAACAGTCCACCATATTTTGAATGCCAGCCTGGTTGGACGCTCCAAATATTACCAATATAAAAAGTAGCTTAATATTTGAGAGCGTCAACAAGTTGGACTAGACATCAGACATCTAGATACAACTTCTGACCAAGTTTGGTGAAGATCCGATGAAATTTTCGGACAGATAGACCGACAGACAAAGTGACTCCTATATAGCCCCTATTACCAATGGTAAAAGAGGTATAATAATTATAATGACGTACCAAAGCAAATAGTCCGAATTGATAATCATCCGAATATATATACAATGGAAATAAAGACGTATATTTCAATAACAATATGATACTGCATGATAACTATGATTGCCTGAAAAAAACATTTCACTGACACTTACAATCAAAGAGTTGTTACTAAAGATATCTATTCGACAAAACTACGAATTAATATATTCCACCAGTATCCATGAGCATCATCTAAATGGTCGCGAAAACAAAATAAGAACGGATGTGCTACCACGTGTACTACGCATGCTCAGTGAAGAAACACTATGTCCAAAATGCGGCTCTCGGGAAGAGGACAATTATAACGAGCGGGGCATGGTATAGGGGAGATAACCCTGGGTTATGGTTAGGTTAGGGTTAGGGGTCGGGTAAGATTTTCTCTAGTTTGATTTTAGGTTTATGGTAGAGTAGAGCTTGTTGATCAACTCAGATTTGATCTGCCTGTGATGATATTTTATCTTCATTTTCTTTGAATTTAAACTCCCTAATTTGGGCCGCATCTTACAAAAATTGGGTCTAATGCCATATCTATAGGGCGGGCGTAGCTCCAGACCATCCTGTGCAGCGGCTCATTTAATGTACACAATTAAATCGCACGAATTGCTCAGTTATTTGCGAAAATTAAAGCACATTCTTTGTTCTATGTTGCAAAATAATAGTGTTTCATATGCGTGTACACACACACACACACGCACGCACACGCACAAAAACACACGCAAATGAATTTTCTATTTATATAACATTGTGTTTTGTCAAGAACTTCAAATTAAAAATCTCACTACATAAATTAAATGAGCGAAATGCTGTTGTTAATGGCGCAATAATCCAAACAAACAAGTCATATATACGATATTATTGAAAGTCTTGAGATAATCACAATCAAAATAATGATTTTAATTTTGTTTTTAGTTCTATGCAGTGTATTATTTGTCTTTTTTATGCAAGTCATATCAAGAAAATGGGTCTTATGCCATAAGTGGCATAGCTCGTGACAAGCCTGCTCAATAAGGCAGTTTGGTCAGGGGCTCCCCTGTCTGCTAACAAGCCTGCTCAATAAGGCAGTTTGGTCAGGGGCTCCCCTGTCTGCTAACAAGCCTGCTCAATAGAGCGTCTGGTCAGAGGCTCCCCTGTCTGCTAACAAGCCTGCTCAATAAGGCAGTTTGGTCAGGGGCTCAGCTGTCTGCTAACAAGCCTGCTCAATAGGGCAGTTTGGTCAGGGGCTCCCCTGTCTGCTAACAAGCCTGCTCAATATGGCAGTTTGGTCAGGGGCTCAGCTGTCTGCTAACAAGCCTGCTCAATAGGGCAGTCTAGTCAGGGGCTCAGCTGTCTGCTAACAAGCCTGCTCAATAGGGCAGTTTGGTCAGGGGCTCAGCTGTCTGCTAACAAGCCTGCTCAATAAGGCAGTCTGGTCAGGGGCTCCCCTGTCTGCTAACAAGCCTGCTCAATAAGGCAGTTTGGTCAGGGGCTCCCCTGTCTGCTAACAAGCCTGCTCTATAAGGCAGTTTGTGCAGGGGCTCCCCTGTCTGCTAACAAGACTGCTCAATAGGGCAGTCTGGTCAGGGGCTCAGCTGTCTGCTAACAAGCCTCCTCAATAGGGCAGTCTGGTCAGGGGCTCCCCTGTCTGCTAACAAGCCTGCTCAATAAGGCAGTCTGGTCAGGGGCTCCCCTGTCTGCTAACAAGCCTGCTCAATAGGGCAGTCTGGTCAGGGGCTCCCCTGTCTGCTAACAAGCCTGCTCAATAAGGCAGTCTGGTCAGGGGCTCAGCTGTCTGTTAACAAGCCTGCTCAATAGGGCAGTCTGGTCAGGAGCTCAGCTGTCTGCTAACAAGCCTGCTCAATAAGGCAGTTTGGTCAGGGGCTCAGCTGTCTGCTAACAAGCCTGCTCAATAGGGCAGTCTGGTCAGGGGCTCAGCTGTCTGCTAACAAGCCTGCTCAATAAGGCAGTTTGGTCAGGGGCTCCCCTGTCTGCTAACAAGCCTGCTCAATAGGGCAGTCTGGTCAGGGGCTCAGCTGTCTGCTAACAAGCCTGCTCAATAAGGCAGTTTGTGCAGGGGCTCCCTTGTCTGCTAACAAGCCTGCTCAATAAGGCAGTTTGGTCAGGGACTCCCCTGTCTGCTAACAAGCCTGCTCAATAAGGCAGTTTGGGCAGGGGCTCCCCTGTCTGCTAACAAGCCTGCTCAATAGGGCGGTCTGGTCAGGGACTCAGCTGTCTGCTAACAAGCCTGCTCAATAAGGCAGTTTGGGCAGGGGCTCCCCTGTCTGCTAACAAGCCTGCTCAATAAGGCAGTCTGGTCAGGGGCTCCCCTGTCTGCTAACAAGCCTGTTCAATAAGGCAGTCTGGTCAGGGGCTCAGCTGTCTGCTAACAAGCCTGCTCAATAAGGCAGTCTGGTCAGGGGCTCAGCTGTCTGCTAACAAGCCTGCTCAATAGGGCAGTCTGGTCAGGGGCTCAGCTGTCTGCTAACAAGCCTGCTCAATAAGGCAGTCTGGTCAGGGGCTCCCCTGTCTGCTAACAAGCCTGCTCAATAAGGCAGTCTGGTCAGGGGCTCAGCTGTCTGCTAACAAGCCTGCTCAATAAGGCAGTCTGGTCAGGGGCTCCCCTGTCTGCTAACAAGCCTGCTCAATAGGGCAGTCTGGTCAGGGGCTCAGCTGTCTGCTAACAAGCCTGCTCAATAAGGCAGTCTGGTCAGGGGCTCCCCTGTCTGCTAACAAGCCTGCTAAATAGGGCAGTCTGGTCACGGACTCCCCTGTCTGCTAACAAGCCTGCTCAATAAGGCAGTTTGGTCAGGGGCTCAGCTGTCTGCTAACAAGCCTGCTCAATAAGGCTGTTTGGTCAGGGGCTCCCCTGTCTGCTAATAAGCCTGCTCAATAGGGCAGTCTGGTCAGGGGCTCCCCTGTCTGCTTACAAGCCTGCGCAATAAGGCAGTTTGGTCAGGGGCTCCACTGTCTGCTAACAAGCCTGCTCAATAGGGCAGTCTGGTCAGGGGCTCAGCTGTCTGCTAACAAGCCTGCTCAATAGGGCAGTCTGGTCAGGGGCTCCCCTGTCTGCTAACAAGCCTGCTCAATAGGGCAGTCTGGTCAGGGGCTCCCCAGTCTGCTAACAAGCCTGCTCAATAGGGCAGTCTGGTCAGGGGCTCCACTGTCTGCTAACAAGCCTGCTCACTAAGGCAGTCTGGTCAGGGGCTCCACTGTCTGCTAACAAGCCTGCTCAATAGGGCAGTCTGGTCAGGGGCTCAGCTGTCTGCTAACAAGCCTGCTCAATAAGGCAGTCTGGTCAGGGGCTCCCCTGTCTGCTAACAAGCCTGCTCAATAGGGCAGTCTAGTCAGGGGCTACCCTGTCTGCTAACAAGCCTGCTCAATAAGGCAGTTTGGTCAGGGGCTCAGCTGTCTGCTAAAAAACCTGCTCAATAAGGCAGTTTGGTCAGGGGCTCAGCTGTCTGCTAACAAGCCTGCTCAATAAGGCAGTCTGTTCAGGGGCTCCCCTGTCTGCTAACAAGCCTGCTCAATAAGGCAGTCTGGTCAGGGGCTCAGCTGTCTGCTAACAAGCCTGCTCAATAAGGCAGTCTGGTCAGGGGCTCCCCTGTCTTCTAACAAGCCTGCTCAATAGGGCAGTCTGGTCAGGGGCTCAGCTGTCTGCTAACAAGCCTGCTCAATAAGGCAGTCGGGTCAGGGGCTCCCCTGTCTGCTAACAAGCCTGCTCAATAGGGCAGTCTAGTCAGGGGCTACCCTGTCTGCTAACAAGCCTGCTCAATAAGGCAGTTTGGTCAGGGGCTCAGCTGTCTGCTAAAAAACCTGCTCAATAAGGCAGTTTGGTCAGGGGCTCAGCTGTCTGCTAACAAGCCTGCTCAATAAGGCAGTCTGTTCAGGGGCTCCCCTGTCTGCTAACAAGCCTGCTCAATAAGGCAGTCTGGTCAGGGGCTCAGCTGTCTGCTAACAAGCCTGCTCAATAAGGCAGTCTGGTCAGGGGCTCCCCTGTCTTCTAACAAGCCTGCTCAATAGGGCAGTCTGGTCAGGGGCTCAGCTGTCTGCTAACAAGCCTGCTCAATAAGGCAGTCTGGTCAGGGGCTCCCCTGTCTGCTAACAAGCCTGCTAAATAGGGCAGTCTGGTCACGGACTCCCCTGTCTGCTAACAAGCCTGTTCAATAAGGCAGTTTGGTCAGGGGCTCAGCTGTCTGCTAACAAGCCTGCTCAATAAGGCAGTTTGGTCAGGGGCTCCCCTGTCTGCTAATAAGCCTGCTAAATAGGGCAGTCTGGTCAGGGGCTCCCCTGTCTGCTTACAAGCCTGCGCAATAAGGTAGTTTGGTCAGGGGCTCCACTGTCTGCTAACAAGCCTGCTCAATAGGGCAGTCTGGTCAGGGGCTCAGCTGTCTGCTAACAAGCCTGCTCAATAAGGCAGTCTGGTCAGGGGCTCCCCTGTCTGCTTACAAGCCTGCTCAATAGGGCAGTCTAGTCAGGGGCTACCCTGTCTGCTAACAAGCCTGCTCAATAAGGCAGTTTGGTCAGGGGCTCAGCTGTCTGCTAAAAAACCTGCTCAATAAGGCAGTTTGGTCAGGGGCTCAGCTGTCTGCTAACAAGCCTGCTCAATAAGGCAGTCTGTTCAGGGGCTCCCCTGTCTGCTAACAAGCCTGCTCAATAAGGCAGTCTGGTCAGGGGCTCAGCTGTCTGCTAACAAGCCTGCTCAATAAGGCAGTTTGTGCAGGGGCTTCCCTGTCTGCTAACAAGCCTGCTCAATAGGGCAGTCTGGTCAGGGTCTCCCCTGTCTGCTACCAAGCCTGCTCAATAAGGCAGCTTTGTCAGGGTCTCCCCTGTCTGCTAAAAAGCCTGCTCAATAGGGCAGTCTGGTCAGGGGCTCAGCTGTCTGCTAACAAGCCTGCTCAATAAGGCAGTCTGGTCAGGGGCTCCCCTGTCTGCTAACAAGCCTGCTCAATAAGGCAGTTTGGGCAGGGGCTCCCCTGTCTGCTAACAAGCCTGCTCAATAAGGCAGTTTGGTCAGGGGCTCAGCCGTCTGCTAACAAGCCTGCTCAATAGGGCAGTCTGGTCAGGGGCTCAGCTGTCTGCTAACAAGCCTGCTCAATAGGGCAGTCTGGTCAGGGGCTCAGCTGTCTGCTAACAAGCCTGCTCAATAAGGCAGTCTGGTCAGGGGCTCCCCTGTCTGCTTACAAGCCTGCTCAATAGGGCAGTCTAGTCAGGGGCTACCCTGTCTGCTAACAAGCCTGCTCAATAAGGCAGTTTGGTCAGGGGCTCAGCTGTCTGCTAAAAAACCTGCTCAATAAGGCAGTTTGGTCAGGGGCTCAGCTGTCTGCTAACAAGCCTGCTCAATAAGGCAGTCTGTTCAGAAGCTCCCCTGTCTGCTAACAAGCCTGCTCAATAAGGCAGTCTGGTCAGGGGCTCAGCTGTCTGCTAACAAGCCTGCTCAATAAGGCAGTTTGTGCAGGGGCTTCCCTGTCTGCTAACAAGCCTGCTCAATAGGGCAGTCTGGGCAGGGTCTCCCCTGTCTGCTACCAAGCCTGCTCAATAAGGCAGTTTTGTCAGGGTCTCCCCTGTCTGCTAACAAGCCTGCTCAATAGGGCAGTCTGGTCAGGGGCTCAGCTGTCTGCTAACAAGCCTGCTCAATAAGGCAGTTTGGTCAGGGGCTCAGCTGTCTGCTAACAAGCCTGCTCAATAGGGCAGTCTGGTCAGGGGCTCCCCTGTCTGCTAACAAGCCTGCTCAATAAGGCAGTCTGGTCAGGGGCTCAGCTGTCTGTTAACAAGCCTGCTCAATAGGGCTGTCTGGTCAGGGGCTCCCCTGTCTGCTAACAACTTCAAGCCTGCTCAATAAGGCAGTTTGGTCAGGGGCTCCCCTGTCTGCTAACAAGCCTGCTCAATAGGGCAGTCTGGTCAGGGGCTCAGCTGTCTGCTAACAAGCCTGCTCAATAGGGCAGTCTGGTCAGGGGCTCCCCTGTCTGCTAACAAGCCTGCTCAATAAGGCAGTCTGGTCAGGGGCTGCCCTGTCTGCTAACAAGCCTGCTCAATAGGGCAGTCTGGTCAGGGGCTCAGCTGTCTGCTAACAAGCCTGCTCAATAAGGCAGTTTGGTCAGGGACTCCCCTGTTTGCTAACAAGCCTGCTCAATAGGGCAGTTTGGTCAGGCGCTCAGCTGTCTGCTAACAAGCCTGCTCAATAAGGCGGTTTGGTCAGAGGCTCCCCTGTCTGCTAACAAGCCTGCTTAATTAGGCAGTTTGGTCAGGGGCTCCCTTGTCTGCTAACAAGCCTGCTCAATAAGGCAGTTAGGGCAGGGGCTCAGCTGTCTGCTAACAAGCCTGCTCAATAAGGCAGTCTGGTCAGGGGCTCAGCTGTCTGCTAACAAGCCTGCTCAATAAGGCAGTCTGGTCAGGGGTTCCCCTGTCTGCTAACAAGCCTGCTCAATAAGGCAGTTTGGACAGGGGCTCCCCTGTCTGCTAACAAGCCTGCTCAATAAGGCAGTTTGGTCAGGGGCTCAGCCGTCTGCTAACAAGCCTGCTCAATAAGGCAGTCTGGTCAGGGGCTCAGCTGTCTTCTAACAAGCCTGCTCAATAAGGCAGTTTGGGCAGGGGCTCAGCTGTCTGCTTACAAGCCTGCTCAATAAGGCAGTCTGGTCAGGGGCTCCCCTGTCTGCTAACAAGCCTGCTCAATAAGGCAGTTTGGGCAGGGGCTCAGCTGTCTGCTAACAAGCCTGCTCAATAGGGCAGTCTGGTCAGGGGCTCAGCTGTCTGCTAACAAGCCTGCTCAATAGGGCAGTTTGGGCAGGGGCTCCCTTGTCTGCTAATGAGACCACAATACCTTGCTTGACTTTATAACAGACATGGTAGCTACTGACCAGACTTCACATAGTCTAGAGCTGTGCTGGCCGCTTATGGTATAAGACCCATTTTTTGCATGACGCCACCTATTTAATGGTCACAACACAACACCATCATCTGCTCATTTATCTGCAAAATCAAAAGCCCATCTTATGTTCTCTGTTGCAAATGTTTTTTTCATATTTGTACATACACACCTATGTGATTTTTATCAGGGTCTTTTCACAATAGCACAATTATCCAAACAAACAGGTCATTATGTATGACATAATTAAATGTTTTAAAACAAACAACATAAACAATATTCAGTTGAACGCCAGCAACTCTGATGCAGTAATAAGACTTCAGTAAATAAGTGACTTAAACCAACTATTGAAAAACACCAACTTAATAATAGTTGAGAAATCGGGTCCTTGGCTTGTTCTATTCCCTTTTGTTGGTCCTTATTCAGACTGAAGTCCATATGCCTCAGTATTACGGATGCTGGTCCTGCTTGGACATGAAGGTCACATGAAGGTTACATGGCTGGAGGGGGAGTTGAACCATGAAAGGCGAGACGAGACGCTGACGTCTGACTATAAACGTGACTCATTTGAATGAACAACAGTTGTTATCAAAATTAAAGTGAAACAACGTATTTTATTAATCAGTAAACTCTTTGTTCAATTCTATCATTACCTATTTTTAGCACGGCTGTTTTCGGAGAAACACCAAGGTATTGTCATCGTCAGCTTGTCGTGTCGTGTCCGTCGTTGTGTCCGACGTCCGTGTGGTGCTAAAACCTTATGTCAAGGTTTTGAACATTGGCTCTAAAATCAAAGTGCTTCAACCTACAACTTTGAAACTTCATATGTAGCTGCACCTTGATGAGTTCTACATGCCACACCCATTTTTGGGTCACTAGGTCAAAGGTCAAGGTCACTGTGACCTCTAAAAAATAAATAAATTCTGACAACCTTTCATATATTCAAAATTGCACCCGCAGCCGAGCCTGGCACCCGTTATGCGTCGCTCTTGTTCATAATTCTTATAATTCCATTATTAAACTTGTGATTTTTTTTTATTCTTAATTTGCTTAAAGGCAATTGCATGCTGATTAGCTAATAAATGTTGTTGTTGCTGTTGTTATTTCACTGTGAAATAAATTTTGTTTAAAAGCATAAAACCAAAGTAGTTCTTTGTTGTGTTAACTTTTCAAAGTACACATTGTAGAATGTATCACATCAATATCTAATGGGATAATTAGTTATATCAAAGATAAACTTATACATGTTTAAATATAAAATAAATAAAATGTGACTAATATGACTAATGACATAAAAAGTATTTTAATAAACAAACATAATGTTTAAAACAATAAGGGTTTTACAGAAATACATTCGTTTGTTTGTATTATAAACCAGATGCACAGAATGCCATTAAAGGGACCTTTCCATGTTTTGCTACATTGACAAAATTAAACAAAATTGTTTCAGATTCAAAATTTTAATTGTAGTTATGATAGATGTGGGGAAACAGTAATACTGAACATTTACCATGCTCTAAAATATCCATTATATGCATCTTTTGACGATTTTAAAAACCTGAAAATTATAAAGCGTTACAATGCAAAACCCCTGAAGACGGCCATGAATATCACCACGTTATCATTTGTCCCTTTGAGATAATTTATTCAGTTTTTACATAAAAAATTCACTCATCAATCGTTCTATAATGGTGGAAAGACAATGGGTTTTATAATGTCCTGAAAAAATATTAAAATAATAAATCACATAATCTAGGAAAAAGAAGCTCAACACGATACTCAAAGCAAAACCCTTGGCCTCAATCAGAGCAGGGCTGCGCTAGCTGCCTTTCATAAGCATCAATCTGACCTTTTCAAATGCATAAGCCCCCACGCTGTCTTATTGATAATGTCTTAATTGCCCCTTGACCAAACTTCCAAACCGACTAGTATCAGAGAATGGCCCCAAGGCAGCAAAGATTCGCGCGGTTGTGAATTAGTCAGAATAACCCCGTGTCAATATTTATTGATATTTTCAGTGGCTTATACCAAGCACACTAATTGGTCCATAATGTGTACTCGTCCACAATAGAATCATGGACATTAACTTTGGAGACTTCTGATAAAAACCTCGATGTTATTCCTCGAGGAAATCACAGGTGGTTAGCGTGCTATGATATTAGTTAGTAAAAACATCATTTTGAATGAAAAATAATCAAATTATAACAAAAAATCAACTTCTCTGAAAAAAAAGGTTCACTATCAAATATATATATATATATATATATATCATTCAATATGGTGTTTTTACTTATTAATATCATAGCCACACGCTAACCACCTGTGGTGGAAATTGTGCATTTCATGCATAATACATGTACAGTAATATCAAGACATTTATTTCTATGCGTAAATTAATTAAAAATACACACAAACAAGTTTTATCTTTATCGGTATATTCTTCGAGATAATTTATTTATGAAACAATAACTGTACCGTATACTAATTAAACAAAATGCATATATTTCTCTGATAGGAAAATAGTAGTTAACTGGCTTTAAAAAAAAACAATAATGGTAAAATCACTTCAATTCATACTACAACTAAAACAATTTTTTGCAACAGTCCTGAGAAATACATTTTGCAAGGATCCACACAGAATCAGGAAAAAAGTTATGCAGTGTTCATTGATTGTTCATGGCCAATAGAAAAACTGTAAAATTACATGGTTCATGATTGTTAGAATCTGCAAAAACCTATGGCTAGCCCACCCTCCGACAAATAGAGGACTTTTTTGAAAATTATACTGATCATATCTGCCTATATCTGCTTAATATTTTTATATCAGAATAAGATATAACAGTTCAATGATCAACCCTCAAAATCTAATGTGGGTATTATCAAATCACACAACCGCCGTGTTTCTTCAAATGTAACACAAATTCAAAGTCTCAACTCCCGTATCATGACTGCAAATCGATGACAACCTTTTAATACATATCTAAGTGGTTAAGGTTTAAAAGTCAAGCCTCCTCAAATGCAAAGTGGGCGGTTGTCAATTCTAGCGTTCTTGATTCTTCTACAGTTATTATCCCTGGTCTGTACACTCCCATATTGGGACTGCGTTATCGTGAACATTTTTTAAAAGCACATGCTTCCACAAATGAAGAAGGAGATTCATCAAATGCTCAGTGAAAAGGGGGTTTAATTGATGTGCGTAAAGTGTCGTCCCAGATTAGCCTGTACAGTCCGCGCAGGCTAATCAGGGACAACACTTCTTCTTTCATTATATTTTTATTGTAAAGAAAATCTCTTCATCCCAAAAATCCAGTTTAGGCGGAAAGTGTTGTCCCTGATTAGCCTATGCGAACTGCACCGGCTAATATGGGGCGACACTTTACGCACATGCCTTAAACCCCTTTTTCACAGAGCATGGCCCATATTTATTCTGTGCCTGTTCTAAGCATCAATATTGTGAATTCATTATGATTGGCAACTTTAAGTAACACATGCTGTCACAAATGAAGTGTACGTTTTATCAAATCGCAAATGGAGGGTACGTTTCATCAAATCACAAATGAAGGGTACGTTTCATCAATTCACAAATTCTTTTCTCCCATATCGCAACTGCAGAACGTTGGCAGCCTTAAGGAACCTCTCAGATTGCTCTCCCCTGGCGGACACCACTGTGTAGTTGGTCTCCTGCTGAGTTACCTTCCCCTGCACGTCAGTACAAAACTCTCCCACAAGGTCATTCAGTGGAAGAGGTGAGGACTGTTAATAAAAACAAAGACATACAATCATGAAACAATTGCAAAAGTACAGTTTTTTGCATTTGTCTAAGCTTGTTGGTCCAATGAATTTAACAGAGGATACCTATTAATTGTTTTCAATATATTTTAAATTTTAATTTACTCATCAAAATTACTTTGAATCTTCTATTAGCACCAGTGGATTAAAATGTATGATGTACTAAAACCAACAAATGCTCTTTTTATTTTATGCTTGAATATTGTTTATTTTCATTTTAAATGTTTAAACTTGATAATTTGGGGGAATAATAACGTCATGACATCAAAATAAAGACATAACAGTGAATTTTTATTATTATTTGTAATAATACCCCTAGCAATTAAGTGCAGTCTTTTAATATATTGTATTTTTGAATTAATTTAAGATTTTATTCGTCAATCAGATGCACTAGATCATTGTCAAATTTTGAACATAATCTCTTCATTTGCAATATTTTTTTTGCAAAATTACTGGTTCGCTTGTTTTAAGTTACTATCATGCTTTTCATTGCCTTAATTGACTAAAGGTTCCTTACTTAAATTAAGGAACAAGCTTGAACATTCAATTTTAAAGATTGTTTGCGTTTTTTTCCTCATACATTTAAGCAATTATTACATTCAATGTACCATGTAAATTGAATAAGTGTATGTGCAATTATCATTTTAATTATAAATTACAAATATACAAAAATGGTGCCCCTTTTTTCAACAAAACATCTTCTTGAACAAGAGCACCGCCTTGCAGGTGCAGACCGCTCATCTATTTTCTTTTTAAAGGTGAAGGGACTCTCAATTTCAATCACAAAGGAGGGAGGGGTGGAGTGAAGAGGAGTGTATAGTGTGGGGGTGTGGACATTTATTACATTATCTTCCAAAAATGCGGAAAAAAAATGCAAAAAAACAAAGTATTTTTTTCGGGGAGGGGGGGGGGGGGGGGGGGTGGGGGGGGAGGGAATTCTTGGGTGCGATGGTTGGACGGTATTTCAAAAATAAAATAATAAAAATAAATATATGTTTTTTAACAGTTTCAAAAAAAAAAATTGGGAGGGGTGGGGGGTGGGTATAGTGTGAGGGTGTGGTGGTCATTTGTGAGATGAACTTTAAAAAAAAAAAAAAAAAAAAATTAGGGGGGGGGGGAGAGCACGGGGGATGGTTTGGGTGGAGTCTATTGTGGTATGTCAGGTAAGAGTAGTTTTGTCAAAGTATCAATCAAATCTAATCATAAATAAAGAAGTTATGGCAATTTTAGCAAAATTTAATAATTTGACCTTGAGAGTCAAGGTCATTCAAAGGTCAAGGTAAAATTCAACTTGCCAGGTGCAGTAACCTTATGATAGCATGAAAGTATTTGAAGTTTGAAAGCAATAGCCTTTATACTTTAGAAGTAAAGTGGATCGAAACACAAAATTTAACCATATATTCAAAGTTACTAAGTCAAAAAAGGGCCATAATTCCGTGAAAACGACAACCATTATGCAACTTGTCCTTTTACTGTACCCTTATGATAGTTTGCGAGTGTTCCAAGTATGAAAGCAATATCTATGATACTTTAAAGTGGACCAAAACACAAAACTTAAGCAAATTTTCAATTTTCTAAGTATAAAGGGCCCATAATTCCGTCCAAATGCCAGTCAGAGTTACATAACTTTGCCTGCACAGTCCCCTTATGATAGTTAATAAGTGTTGCAAGTATGAAAGCAATAGCTTTGATACTGTAGGAATAAAAGTGGACCTAAGCACAAAACTTAACCAAAATTTTCAATTTTCTAAGTATAAAAAGGGCACATAATTCTGTCAAAATGCACGCCAGAGTTATCTAACTTTGCCTGCCCAGTCCCCTCATGATAGTAAGTAAGTGTACTAAGTTTGAATGCAATAGCATTGATACTTTCTGAGAAAAGTGGACCTAAACGCAGAACTTAACTGGACGCCGACGCCAACGCTGACGCCGATGCCAAGGTGATGACAATAGCTCATATTTTTTTTTCAAAAAATAGATGAGCTAAAAATGATTACTACAGCTTGCTACACAATATGAAATGCAGCGTTTGTGGCCATTCAGCGTTACTATGACGGGCTCTATTTACTGTTTACTCACCTTTGGCATAGCTATGTAGGCATTTGTGTTGTTGGTTGCTTTCACCAACAATATCAGGGGCTTCCGTATGTCCAGTCTTTTCATCAACTTGTTGACCTGTTCCAAAAAGAAATTGGTAAATACACAGGTTTTGAACTAAAGCCTAAGTATTGCCTGCTTCAATGACAATTTTGCAACATGATAGGTCCAGTTATTATTCTTGCACATGCCTCAAGCAATACTTCATTTACCGCTACATTTTATTCACAGTGATTATACTTCTACTTATGAATTTCCCAGGCTTGCTAAAAGTCTCTATGGGAAAACTTTTGACAATTATTAAAATAAATATATAAATGAGTAATTATGAAAAAAAACAAGACATACTTTAAAAGGAATCATTCTGAACATATATTTTAAAGGATAATATATAATTTAGAAAATAGAAAAACGTATAAACCATGGAAATGCCCATTTAACATAACCTTACATGATGCAATTTTGAAATAAACTATATGCCATCACAATAATTTATTTAGATGACTTCATTTCAGCGTACATAGGATTTTCAATGGCATGGTACCTTTTCATGGTTTTCAGGAACATGCTTACACTTCACATTTAACTGCTATTAATTAAAAGTAAAACAACTGAAATCTTATTGGTTACCTTAGGAAGGACTTTCACTTCAAACTGTGCCACAATGAAAGACTCCTCACCATTTGCCATCCGTCTGTCTAGCTCCTGATATATAAATCAAAGCTCTGCAATGCCGATATACTATGGTTTCATAGAAAATGTTAAGAAGTCACATTATATATAAATTAAATAATTTGCATGTAATATTGCTGCAAAATAATTGATGTTTTTCACTTACATGTAAAAACACATTATTATATTTGGTTAGTACCAGTATATTGATGTTTGCAAATTCTTAAACTAATTTGTTAACAAGTTGTTTTCTATGAACATATATAAGGAGAAATGCCCCAATCCCTTTTCTTAAGCACAATGAAGCATTTACCGGTATATTCCTATTTGAACAGATCACCTTTAGCACTTTAAACTATCCACATCTAATGTGAGACACATTTTTTTTATTTATTACATCCCTCATGTAAATCACTTTTAATCCTTCTACTCAGATATGCATTTTGAGGCATTTGTATTCCCTTAGAAAATCACATTTAATATAAGACCTTTCTTACTATATTAAAGTTTTGAATGTCCACACATAATGTCCAACCCTAAAATGAGAAGCAAATAGCACAAAACCTGAACAGACTGCCAGTTACCTACAGGCTGTTCTGGTTTTATTCTGGTTGCATATAGCCATTTTTAATATGCTTGTGAGTTTGAGTTTGAATGAGTTAACCCTTTCCCACTCAGAAGCAAAGTGAAAATGTGCAAACAGCATAAAACCAGAACAGCCTGCAAGTAACTCACAGTCTGTATAGGTTTTATGCTGTTTGCTGCTCATCAGTATCTAAGGCTTGAAACTGAAACCTTTAAAACTTGGATGTAGTAAGAAAGGCCTTAAATTAAATTTAACTTTCTAAGGGACTACAAATGCATCAGAATACGTATCTAAGTGGTACTGGGGTTAACTAGATACCTCTTCCAAGTTGGCAAATGCTTCATTGTTGACGTGAGTATTGAGGACAGTGCCTGCCTTGTCCATTCTCTCCTTCAGTGCGTCTTTGTCCGTCTTTGGTAACACTTCTGTTCCTAGGATCTGACATGTAACCAGACTTTAAAGGTTATACAACATTTTAGTACTATAATTTGTAATAATAACTCAATATTTGACTATGTAATGAGCCATGAAAGGAATAAGCACAAATTATTGGTGCCCACTGTGACCTTGAACTAAAAGTTAACAACATGGTTGTTGATATGCTGATTGTTTTTTTAATCTTTTTTAAACAAATATTTTATGTCACTATATGCATTTATAAAATGTATGATGAATTATAAGACATACACGAAATGTCCCATATACACAGAAAAACAGACAGGGGTAACACTAAATGCCCTTCCAACATTATCACGGCAGGAGCATAAAAAATCATCCTATGCACTTAAACTGGCGCATTCATTTGGCTATTGTTGTTGATTTTAAAATTACTTGACAGCTTGTTAAGTGAAACCAATAGTTCAATAAATTGAATCATTAGTATTAAGATTGTTATGTTTAAATTATTGTTAAAATTTTGACACATCTGTAAGAAACACATGTTACCATACATGGTTAATCTCTTTGTGCAGCTGCAAACAGCGTTCAAGGTCAATAGGTTGACCTTGTTGACCTTTCAGCGCCATCTCAAGGCCATTGCACATCTCTGTGGCAACAGCTGCCTGCTTTCTGGCCTGCAAATAATTGACACAAGATGATGTGTGATCTGATAATCTATTTCATTAAGACATGTTTTTCAATTACACTAACATCTTAAAGAGAGTACAAGTTAGTGTCGAGTACATAAAATGTTTACTTAGCAATGCTTAAAAAACATCAACTCAAAGCCTTGGTAAGTGGTTTAGGTTTGTGAGCTGAGCAAAATTTACCGTAATCGAAAGTTCTGTAATCAACACTACTTGGTATTCCATTTATTTGATCATTTTGTGTGTGTGTTTGTTTGTCTTTATTTTATAAATAAACAAAAGAAAATGGCTTAAACCAACACAATGGCCATCATATTATCACCTGAAAATAACCAAATTGTCATCTCTATGTTTGCTGTTAGCAACAATGTGGAATTAAAGCTCAATTTTACCATGGGGAGTTATTTTCTGAATGCAGGTGTGAACTGGGATAATATTTTATAACATGTATTGATTTGAAGAATTGGTCCATAAAAAATCAAGTCAAAGAGAATACCAAGTTGAACAATTAATGAAGATAAACAACAACTTGCTATGAAGATAGACACGTTCAAGCTTACAAGACAAGCATGTACAGACAATCAGACAATATTAATTTTTCACAATTGAACCCTTTACCACTAAGATACGTATTTTCACGCATTTGTAATCCCTTGGACAGTTATATTTAATTTAATACCTTTATTACTAGATTCCAGTTGTTAAGGCTTCATCTCCAAACCTTAGATACTGATGAGCAGCAAACAGCTTAAAACTTGAACAGACTGCGAGTTACTCGCAGGCTGTTCTGGTTTTATGCTGTTTGCATATAGCCATTTTCCTTTTGCTTCTGAGTGGGAAAGGGTTAAGCATGTAATCAAGAGTAAAATGCTATAAAGAAGGTATCATTATCTCAGTTTCCACTTTTATACCATATCAGCAGCGCAGTGCAAAAATTACTGTTATGCCATTTGCAGCCAGACCAGGCTTGTCTGGAGCTATGCTGGCTGTATGTGGCATAAGACCTATTTTCGCATTACGCAGCTCATATAACATGTAACAAACACAAGGCAGTCAGAAGGATCCCCTCACCTGTACTGCTGGAAGTCCAGTCAGGCACACTACAGACTTCACCCCAGTGGCCTGGCCTGTCACACTTGTTATGCAGATTTCACCAAGCTCAGCTATGGTGTGCGCATGCCTGCAGTGTACACAGCAATGGCTGCGGATAATTGGAAAATCTCTATCTAAATTTGAGTGTTCAAATGCTTTTTGACAATGCTGCGAAGCAGCTCATCTAAGTTATCATACCATGAAAAAATTCTTCACAATGGTGACCTATGTAAAAGACCGAGCCAGTCCGATTGAGATAGCTCGGTTTTTCTAATCGGCATTATACCTCGCTGATTATCATTGATAAAGGTATAGGAAGCTCAGCTATAAATAGGACAGCATATTCTGGGAAAAAGATTTAATAATAGTCTGAAAACATTAATTTTAAATCAGTTATATTCAATCCATTAAATGTTTATAGATCAATGAAACAACTATGCATTTTCTGTATTGTATTTGACATTTGTCATGATTTTGTAAATAAATTGCGACTGAAAACGTGTATAATTAACGTTTAACGCGATCATGAGTGTAAAGAAAACGAAATATTTCGAACCTGCCATTTGTAAAAGTTAAAGCGAATATGGTATATAAACAACATAATAGCCATACGATATCTATGAAACTCGCTTTTATGCGTGCTTTCTCATTTTGCATATTTAATCAACTTTTCAAACAGAAATTACAGAGCCACATCAGTACACATACTATGTTTGATAATTCATTCATTTGTTGGATATTGTTTGCTGTTTTAAACACATATTAGGTCATATCACGGAGATATAGTTAACCTTACCATGTGTTCATGGGCGAACTCACGTTTTCAAGTGCTCTTACGACTTTGTGCTCATACATACTTTCGGGAATCATAATAAAAGTATTGTCGTACTTAACGAACAAACATGCCTAAGCTTATTGAATTAGAGAAAAAACAATAATCAAAAGAGAAAAAATTATATGTTCATACACATGTGCATGTGAAATCACATCCGTACATAATTATCATTAACTAAGGAAAGGAAACAACGAAATATAAAGTTTGGTATGATATACTTGTGAAATTAAAGAGCATGGTGTAATTAAAGAGCATGTCAAGTTTTGAATATATCTGCTGAAAGGTAATGTTATAACCCACAAATGTTTTACTGTAACAGAACGTTTTTTTAAGATAAGTGGTACAGAAAATACACGTCGAATATTTTTTTAAAGATACTTCGTAACCAAATTTTTGTTCGTACCCATTTTTTTTTGCATAATTTTTGTACCCAAAATTTTCATACACATTTTTTTTCTTACCCAAAATTTTCGTACCCACATACACAATTGTGGTGATGTAGATAAACTTAAATTGATGCTTTTATATCCATACTTTTCAAAAGCATCGTCACACCAGTACTGTCAGTACTTTGATTCCATCCTTGGTCCTAACAACATAGTATTGAGGGTCTCTGTTAATTGGCCTTCAATTGATGTCAGAGTTGACTAAAGTGCCACCACGCAGCTTCCTGGATGTGTAATCTTTGAATAAATAATTAAGTTTTAATTGACTTATTTATTTTAAGCTTGATTGCATCAAAAGCCTAAGGTTCGTTGAGGTACTTTGGAGTCCGTTTCCTGGGTATAACCAGTACTTGGTGTCTAATGAGAAGTTCTTTAGAATGCTCCCAGAGTAAGGATGGATTTCAGGACCTCCTTATCCCTTAGGGGACACCATATCAATCAAATCAAACTACCATGAACTTAACTAATAAAGTTCATTACATGCTGACCATATTTTACACATTTGACAACCATCAGCACAGCTGAAACTTACGTGCCGCCACACAGCTCTCTGGAGATGCATTCCTTGCTGATATCATCAACTACACTGACCACAGACACTACCTCTGGGTAGACCTACAACCAAGGAAAAAAACATGGCATTAAGAGCTCTACAATAGCAAGGAACTGGGCCGGTATTCACAAGGCTGCTCTAGGAAATCTTAGTTTAAGTTCTACTTGAGTGAAAACTTAATATCAAATTTTCAATCTGAAATCTAAAAGTTTTTTTAGCTGACAAAAATAAAATACTCTATATTAATTAAAATAAATAAAATAGTACTAATTTGACCAACAATAACTTGTTAAAACCATGTTAATGTTAAAAGACCTCAACATGATATAGCGAGAGAGTAAACGAATCATTATGAATTAAAGGGGTTTTCCTGTGTAACATTGTCCCTGATATTAGAAGATATAAGTAATACACCAGATCTTTATATACAGAGGCATACTTATAAAAATAAAATAAGGGAGCTTTATTTAATAATTGCCTGGATATAGCTATCACACAAAGGCCTATTACATCATATTGTTTATTTATATGAAGTCATGTAATGTTTATCATGTTGTTCTGCCATTTAGTTTTAATTATTTGCAAAATAAGGACAGTACAGTTAGAGACAAAGATGACAGGTTTCACACCTGAGACTATAGGGGAACTGAACCATTCTGAGAAACTTTTGTGTTGTTTGGGAAACCAGTTTCCACCTTGGTCGAGATCTCAGTTGAACAAATGATCTCCGCAGGCTTTATAAAGAACTGAGAAAAAAGGACTTCTATCTAGTTTTCAAAATGTTTTACTATAGCCATATTACAAAACTTGTACACCATGCTTGCCATGTTTTTCAACCTGCTGCATCCAATTTACCCTAGTAACCCCAGGGTGGGGCATAGTTTGACCAAAGAGGCATTAGTTTACCAAACTTTGTAGAGAACCACTGATCGACGTTACATGTTAAATACCATGCCTCTGTGTATAGAAATTGTCCCAATTTATTTTACAAGTTTTCAAGTTTTCACTATATACATAAGGAAAGTCAACCATTGTGGCATCCTTTGGACAAATTTAGTTGAGGACAAAGTCTTAAATTGCCAAATATCAAACCAAACTAAATGCCAAACCTGGGCCTTGCGGTTTTATAGGAAAAGTTTTGATTTTAAAAGTATTAACAATATACAATTAAGAGAAGTAACCACAAGGACAGGGCTAGTTTTTTATCCCAGAGGCCACAATATGATGTGACATGCTAAATATCAAACCTGTTGACCTTCCTGTGTGTTCACGATACACACATAAGATAACTAGGATAGCCCCACATATGGTCAACTTTTAACCTGATTTGAGTAAACTTTGTAAAGGACTACCATACAATGTTAGATGCCGAATATTACATCTCTTTTTTTTTCTTTTTTTTTTTTATTATTTTGTTAATGGGTCTTATGCCATATGCGGCCAGCGTATCTCCATACGCACCTGTGCATCTACACAGACTGGTCATGGGCTAAACTGTCCAATAATAAACTGCAAAATCTTGTGTGACTTTATAGCTGATAGGGTAGCATTGTACCAAACTGAGAAGACAGGTCTGAAGCTAGGCTGCCCGTATTTGGTATAAGACCCATTTTTGCATGATGTGTGTCATAAACATATATATATTCAACTCATGAATGACGCAGCGTAGGAATCCTACTTACAACATTGTCAAGGTAGATAATGCCCTCCATCTGAAGAGCTTCTGCCAGGGGAGCTAACTTTCTCTTCACTGACAGACAGTGGGAGCCTCTAACCCAGCCTGAGAGTAGAGTGTCAATGACTTTCACTTCAGCTGCTGTTATTTTAGACTGCAATGACATACACATGCAAATCTTGAAACAAGAGTATTTCTATTTTATAAACAGGTGCCATTTAAGTTTGGTTTATGTTATAATTCACTACAATGTGCAACTGAAACTTTCCATTAAAAAAGAAATTATTTTTACTTTATCATTGTTTATCAGCCGATATGCAACAATACTGTCTAAAAATCTAAACAGCAGCTATATCCTCCTGTCGTGCTACGTTCCCAATGTGGCATAGCGTGACTGCCCCATGCCCTGTTCACATTTGTTTTAAGAATGTTGTATTAATATCCTTCACCTGTCAAGGGACACAGGAGAGCTAAAACAGATATTAACAATACTGGCTCATGAAATATCACTTCATATGTGGCCTTGAGCTTGAGTTGACATGACTGGCTTATAATTTATGCAAATGGTCTCAATGTGGGAAATATTTGAGCAAAGTGTCATGAAAATCCTTCCAGGGATATAGGATAAGGGGACATGGAGGGACAAGATAAGAAAGTTGCCAATGAAATGGAGCCAAATAAATTCAACCTTGAAGTGTTAACTTGACTTAAAGCTGATACGAACGGAAAGATGCTTTTAAATAGCATCTAAATAACCAAGACATTTCAGCAAATTTGTATTAATTTATGGACAAAGGTGTGGACACACATGAATGCTTCAATATTCAACCATGAATTGCTTATACCTTTTGCACAAATTCAAAATGAGCCAAACCATGTGCCAAGTTTCTTGAAAATCCTCAACAACAACAAGACATGTGTCTATAATTCACAGATGTGCCCACATTTGATTTTTTTCTCAAAACTCTACAAATTATATTTAACCTCAAAGTTGACTTTTGACCTCTAAATATGACCTTGAACTTTGAGTTAGCAATAGGGATGATACACACCACACACTCTCTCTTCATGGTGATCTTATTTAATTGCATGATGAATGACACATTTACAGTCTGCAAAATGGTTTTATGGCCATATTAAACATTTGTCAATATATCGCAAAGTTATGGTTGTATGAGAAATATAAAGTAAAACATGGCCAAATTTGACCTATCACAGCAACCTTGACCTTTGCAGGTGACAAATTGTTTGAAGGTGGTTTACATTTTTGCCAAGCCATTTCAAAATCCATCAATATATAGCAAAGTTATGTGTGAGGCAGGTCCTTGACGATACTCAATGCACATGCATTAAGATCCGTTTTCTCCGAGCGAGAATCACTTGTTCACTGAAAAATGTGTTTGTCAGGGATTGACATGAGAAGGCATGGTAATGAATCCAATAAAAATCCATCAATGAACACCGTGCCTTACAACACAGTAGAACTAAAATGATTAGGGACGGCACTTTCTGCTTAGATAGGACATTTCATTTCAAAGAAGTATTTTCTTAGCAAAACTCCAGTAAAGACTGCACGGGCTAATCTGGGATGACACTCCATTGGTAAATGGACAACGTGTCTCACCACAAATAAAAACTCGAAGGTGAGTTTATGAATAAGGACAGAAGATCCACGCTGACACATGTCGGGCCCCAGACCTAAAACCCACTGAGCAGGTGAGTGGGAAAATGAGGCTTAAAGAGATTGCGTAAACAGTTAATCCAGATTTGCGGATGCAAAGGTAAAAATTTTGTTTAAAGGAAATGTCTTCTCATCAAACATCCATTTCAGACACAAATTGTAGTGCTTGATTAGCCTGCCCTGTCTGCAACCAGGGACAACGCTTTACGGCTTAACTGGATTTTTGCTAAGAAGAGAAATCACTCAACATACATCCCTTAAGCTCATTTATTTAAATGTTTGCCTTTAGCTCCTTTGCTAACTGTGAAAACTGTGTTTGCTGGAGATTGACCTAAGAAAGCATGGCCTTGAATCCAATTGAGATTTGTATTAGACCACCCTGTCTTACCACACAGGAGAACTCGAAGCTGAGTTTATCAGGCAGGACTGATGATCCACGTTGACTCACGTCCGGCCCCAGAATGTGTCGTAGAGCCGCGTTGAGCAGGTGAGTGGCGGTGTGGTTGTACGTGCAGCCTTGACGGTGGGTCTACAGATTGGAAAGTATGAAAATTAGTACAACATGAGCTGTGTTTTGGGAAAACTGGGTCAAATGCATGTGTGTAAAGTTTCGTTCTTGATTAATTTGGGATGACAATTTTTGCCTCGGCTCGATTTTCAGAAATCTTTTTGATGAACATTTGTATATAAGTAATCTAGGACTACACTTTCCTTTTTTGTATTAAGCCCAGTTTTTTAAGAACGCTGCTCATATAAATATGACAAATAAAAAAATCCCTCTGACCTTAACTGTTTTATTTTTTATATTGTCATATGAAAGGGCGACAGTTTATTTATACTTTATTTCGTGGGGGCGTAAATGAATGTTTTAATAAATTATATCTTTAAGGATGATACTTGCTTCCTTATGTGAAAATTATAAACTTTGCTCATACAATTTAGGAATCTGTTTGATGGAAGTGAGCAACTGACAAACTGATGAGAAATATTTCAGATATTTAAATAAATTGTGTGGGGCAGTGTGGTAATGCAGGTAAAAATGGGAAAATGGGATGAAACTACTCATGTTTGGGTTGTTTATTTAAATGTAGGGAGCAACTGACAACTGACAACTAGATTATTATTTTATTTAATGATTTGAAAACTAAGAATGCAGCATTTTGTTTATAGTCAATAATTTTGAGCTCGTACATTTTATAATAAATAATTTGATAAATGTGTCATCACTAAGCTATGTTTTCCATATCATTCACTGAACTCTTAAATGTGACTTAACACATCTGGAATTTCAGGCTACTTGCCTTATTTATAAACTTTTTTGTTATTTTTTGTTAATATTTTTCGTGATATTTTTACAAATATTTTCCTTAATGAGCCATTCTAAGCCTCTGAAATATAGTCCCGTCTTTTCCGGCCATTATTTATTACCTACCTGATCGATTTCCATAGTAACCATTTGGCCCGTCTCCATGGTACCCTCCTCAACCACCCCTGTGTGTAGCACCAGGTCATGTATGCTCTGTACATCTGTCACTCGCACTCGGCCTGTCTGAACACAGCAAGCAGTTATGGTAGTGATGTCATAGCGGGTATGGTGTTAACCAAGGGATGCGGAACTGCCTGGTAACCAATTATTCCTCGATCTTTACATTGAAAGTCTTTAACAAATCTTGTATTACACCTCAAAGATTAAGAACAAATTCCATACACAATTCATCAGCAAAATCTTACCGGTACCTATTCTCTAGCTTAGACTGTCCAGAAAATTGGGTTGTTTGAACACTTAAACATTAAACAAGGGATGTCAAATATCTAAACCAATAATTACAGTTTTAGAGACTATCGAAAACAAAAAATGATCAATAATTTATTAATCTTCATTCATCAATGCCAAGCAGGAGCATTTACCTTAGATCTAATCACACCAACATCTGCGGCCTGGCCCCCTTTCTCTGCATAGAAGTTGGTGAGCCTTGTAATGACCCCAACACGCACCCCTGACTTGACAGTGTCCACTAGGGTGTTGTTCTCATCCACAAGGCATGATATACTGCTCTCTATGTCTGGGCACTCTGTTATACAGGTCAAAGGTCTGAGTAATCTTTAATCCTTTACCACTTAGATATGTATTTAACCCTTTACCACTTGGATACATGTTTAAGCCTTAACTAGTTAAACATGTATTTTAATGCATTTGTAGTCCCTTAGAAAGTTAAATTTAATTAAAGACCTTTCTTACTAGATTCAAATTTTTTAGGCTTCATTTCCAACCCTTAGATACTAATGAGCAGCAAACAGCATAAAACCTGAACAGACTGCGAGTTACTCGTAGGCTGTTCTGGTTTTATGCTGTTTGTACATAGCCATTTTCACTTTGCTTCTGAGTGGGAAGGGGTTAAATAGTTCCACATACAAACTTAATTTTAGTTGCACTGAAGCAAAATTTAACAAAAATCTATGAGAAATCCCGTTTTTTATGCTTACTTAAGGTGAAAACAACAATTTTAGCAATATACAAGTGTTTAAAGATGATAATGTAAAAATATCACACAAGCAAGAGACTTAGGGATTTAAATGTATTGTCACCGTGGCGTAGTGGATATGATGTTCTCCTAGCGAACATGAGGTCATGGGTTTGATCCCACTGTGGGAGCTCCGTTCTTAAGATCTCCCCAATAGACACCAAGTACTGGTTCTAGTCCCAGGAAATGGACTCGAGAGCGTTTCAAATAAGCCTTAGGCTTTCGATGCAATCAAGCTAAATTAAATAGGTTTAAACTAAATGCATTGAAATGTACCATCCAAAGGCCAAATAGAGCATACAATTTACCAAACATATTCTTTAAGCTAGGACACAACTCTATATTGTCTCCATATTCATATTTTGGTCTATCATTTGTATAGTATGCAATCAACTTCACAAGCCGCACCATGCACAACGGGTCTTATGCCATATGGGGCCATTGTGGACAGCGTAGCTCCTGAAAGTCTGTGCAAATGCCTCGGAGACGATCGTAATCTTAATGTGTATCAGTGACCTTGACCTTTGACCTAGTGACCCCAATTTCAATAGTGGTAATCTACTGTCCAAGGCCAATACACATGTGAAGTATCAAGCCAATCGCGCAATTGGTTGATAATTTATTGATTGGAAACGATTTTCACACTTAGTGTAATAATGACCTTGGACTTTGACCTAGTGACCCAAATTTCAATAGGGGTCATCTACTATCAAAGGCCAATGCACATGTGAAGTATCAAGCCAATCGGTCAAATTGGTTGACGAGTTATTGATCGGAAACGATTTTCACACTTAGTGTAAGAGTGACCTTGAAATTGACCTATTGACCCCAATTTCAATAGGGGTCATCTACTGTCCGAGGCCAATGCACTTGGGAAGTATCAAGCCAATTGGTCAATTTCTTGACGAGTTATTGATCGGAAACTTTTTTCACACTTAATGTGATAGTGACCTTGACCTTTGACCTAGTGACCCCTATTTCGATATGGGTCATCTACTGTCCAAGGCCCATGCACATGCAAAGTTTCACGCCAATCGGTCAATCCGTTGACGAGTTATTGATAAGAAACGATTTTCACACTTAGTGTGATAGTGACCTTGACCGTTGACCTTGTGACTGCAATTTCAATAGGGGTCATCTACTGTCCAAGCCCAATGCACATGTTAAGTTTCAAGCCAATCGGTAAATTTGTTGATGACTTATTGATCGGAAACGAACTGGTCTACCAACAGACAGACAGACAGACCGACCGACGGACATCCAGCAAAACAATATACCCCTTCTTCTTCAAAGAGGGGCATAATTATATAAAGACACAATAGCACATACTATAGCTAAACAGGCAAATTCGTTGAATTTACATCCCTGGCCAAATAAATTTTGTTTATGGATGGGTACAGATCACTTGATGTTTGGTAGTTAAAAAACATGAAGTTTCATGTTAAAATCTTCAATAGTATCTGAGATATAGCATTGAAAAGTTACATCACACAAAAACAACAAAGGGAAATAACTCTTATTTAACAAAGTGTATGATTATGGCTCTTGTGCATGGCAATTCTTCTCATTGATTATAAATTATATAAAGATTCATGTTTATATCTTATATAGTTCTTGGATTAAGCCCTGAAAAGTTTGTGACAAACGGACGGTCAGACAGACGGACTGCTGACGGACCGATGGACAACACTTATTATATATCCCTGCACCTGTGGCGGGGGATACAAAACTTCACTATGGTCTCTATAGACACATTTTGGGCAATAATCTGTTGGCGGGACATTGCACACACATGACTCTCTCTAGCTCTCACACAACTCACTTTTGTCTCTATACACATATTTGAGGCTATCATCCGTGGGCGGGGCTTTGGTGATTGGCAGGTCGTTGAGAAGCTCAGCAGTGAAGCATGGAAACTCTTCATCCTCTATGTCAGACGCCTGGGGTGAAGCAGAACTCTTGAGTCATCATGATTAACGTGCAAAGTAACTGTAATGTTTTAAAATTGATAAATTATAAAGAGTTACAAACCCAAAACAATTTAATAATTTCATGGAGTGTTTCTGTTGTTTTTGTTGTACTTTTTTTACAAAACATAAGCTGCTTATAAAAAGTATAAAATGTATGATGTCATGCATCAGCTTGATGGCCAACTTTTTCCTTTTCTTTTTTTCGTCAATTTCTTTACTGTTTTTTTCTGGAGCTCTATGCTTTCAACTTTTTAAATTATTATTTTGAGGCAATTTATCGCACTCAAAAACTTTCAAACCCCATGAACATGTTTAAGATCACATTTTCTATATCCGTTTACATGCACCATTCATTAGGGATCATAGCAATCATCAAATTAAGCAGTTTTAATGTAAACTAGGCTTAATGCATGTGCGAAAAATGTCTTTCCAGACTGTAGAGTCCGCACAGGCTATTTAGCGATGAAACTTTCCACCTAAACTAAATCTTTGTTTAGAAGACACTTTCTTCAAACAAAAATAGTCCTTAAAAGCGGAAAATGCTGTCCCTGATTTGCCTGTGTGGAAAGCACACGCTTATCTGGGACAGCACTTGACACACATGCATTAAGCCCAGTTTTGACAGAACATGGCTTATACTGATTCACTCACAGGCTGGGTGTTGAGGGAATGGATGACATCCCGATCCACTGAGAGCCCGTACTGGCCGGCAATCAGCTCTATCAGGTGTGTTGACATCGGCCTCCCATACCAGCCGTCTCGCAGTCGTAGTATCTGCTCCTCTGAAGTAATTTAACCTTAATAGATAGAGTCATGTTCTCCACAACTTTGGAAAAAATCATCTATGTTGGTACAAACAATGCTGAACCCAATAATAATATATCAATGGTAGTTTCCAATCTGTACATTTTAATATAAAAATTTTGAAAATATTTTAATGGTTTACATGTATTCCCCTGATTAGTGTTTGTTTTTCCCAAATCAAGCAAATGGCAGAGTAAGTCTATTAAACCCAAACTTTATTTCTTATGTTTCATTTCTTAATAAACAAGGGCTGTTTGTAAAACATGCATGCCCCCCATATGGGCTGTCAGTTGTAGTGGCAGCCATTGTGTGAATCCGTTTTCTGTCACTGTGACCTTGACCTTTGACCTAGTGACATGAAAATCAATATGGGTCATCTGCAAGTCATGATCAATGTACCTATGAAATTTCATTATCCTAGGCCTAATTATTCTTGAGTTATCATCCAGAAACCATTTTACTGGTTCGAGTCACTGTGACCTTGACCTTTGACCTAGTGACCTGAAAATCAATAGGGGTCATCTGGAGTCATGATCAATGTACCTATGAAGTTTCATGATCCTAGGCGTAAGCGTTCTTGAGTTATCATCCGGAATACATTTTACTGGTTCGAGTCACCGTGACCTTGACCTTTGACCTAGTGACCTGAAAATCAATAGGGGTCATCTGCGAGTCATGATCAAATTTACTTATGAAGTTTCATGATCCTAGGCGTAAGCGTTCTTGAATTATCATCCGGAAACCATCTGGTGGACAGATCGACGGACCGACCGACATGAGCAAAACAATATACCCCCTCTTCTTCGAAGGGGGGCATAAAAAGTATTATTTTTATTTCTTTATGTTTTTGCATTACTTGCTTTGTCAAAAATGTCCCTTTCTGGGCAAAACAATTCCAGAATTCCCCTGCCTTACAGTTCATTTACTATTGCCCATAGCAGAGAGAGACCCCTGTCAAGTCAAAGTGTCCTAACCTCACTAACTTGTCTTTGACATCATATGCTAATATTTACAAACTACTTACATTTATTAACAATTATCATCAATATTGGTATGTTTTAACAAGCCTAGGAATATCAATTAACCTTTCCCACTTAGAAGTAAAGTGAAAATGGCTATGTGCAAACAGCATAAAACCAGAACAGCCTGCAAGTAACTCGCAGTTTGTTCAGGTTTTATGCTGTTTGCTACTCATCAGTATCTAAGGTTTGGAGATAAAGCCTTAAAAACTTGAATCTTCAAAGAAAGGCTATTAATTACATATAACTTTCTAAGGGACTACAAATGCGTGAAAATATGTATCTAAGTGGTAAAGGGTTAACCATATAGGGTAATGCGAGCCTCATTTTTTAAAAACTTACAAGCCATTACATTGACTTGTAAAAAGTAGATTTAGCAATTGGCAATTTACATTGAAATTATATGTATTTTTTCATAGAATCAGTAAGATTGGCATTACACAACACAATTTGACATAATGTCTTCTATAAGTAGTTGAATTTAGGGAGAGGCTAAAATATAATATTCTCAAATTTGCTCGAAAAACAACTTACCATTTACTTGTGGGCGATCGTTTATTTATACCCCATGAAGCCACTTTAAATACTGTCAAGGTTAACACTTAACATTTATACAGACAGAACTTAAGCAGAAATATGATTTTAAACTATTGTGCACACACCATCCAACGTCTTTATATCTGGCGTTTTTCTCAGTAATTTTGTGAAGTTATATTTGCCGTCTTCATAGAGCTCCAGATACCTGTCTTCAGCCTCGCACACCACATCTCGGATCTAAAAACAAACTGGGTCACTTTCATTGATCAATTATTATGTAAATATGTTGTGATAGAATTGAAAAAATCGTGTTCATGTACTCTGTAGTAATTATGAGTTGCTCGAATTTGATGTGCATCTTAATTTATTTAGATGGGCGCTTTATCCTAAATCATTGTTCAGCAGAAATTCCATTGGTTCCATGTTAAAGTCAGCAGGGAAAGTCAGCCAATAAAACCACATACATGTAGTAATATAACAGTTTAACTCCACACAAGAAACAGTCAACATATCTTATTACGACCTTAACTGTATTTTAGCCCCCTAAAAGACAAATATAGCCATCTGCAAATATTGCTATGTTAATCATTAAATGAGATCCACAATTTAATGGTTATGAAAAAATGGTCTAAGTATACTCAAAGAAATTTAAACCAATACAACATTATTACAAGAGCATTCAATTATACTGATACCATCAATTTCAATATAGTGTAAAGAATATCTTACCCCCTTGCGACTAAGAGGTCAGGTTTGGATCCTTACTCACGATCTAAGCCAAAGACACTAAGTACTGGTTCTACCCAAGTTTGAGACTCAAAAGTGCCTATTAAAGCCCAAGGCTTATTATTTAATCGAGCTAAAACTCAACACCGGTAGGTGTACCCTAACCATCTCTGCGCAGTTGTCTCACCTTGTTTTCTTGCAATGACAGCTCAGGATAGGCATCACCCTAAAATTGTATTCAACAAAGCAATAAACACAGCTTCCCACAGTAGTGACAAATACCCCTAGACCACATGATACAGCAAGTAGTAAAAATCCTGTCACAAAAGGGGGCAAAGGTCCAAGGCCTCTCGCCACTACTGAAGGAATTTTGGAAATGTTTCAAAACTATTTAAATCATCCGCAGATATAATATTCAAAACAATTCTGAGCAAATTTCATAATGGTTGGACCAAACATACTACATCTACTATAGAGTAAATAAGGTTTCATTATGGCAATACATGGAATATATGCCCTGCCGCCTCGGTGCCTTTTTTTTTTAACTGACCAACATTATATTCGAACTCGGCCAAGAACAATCATTCTAAAAAAGTGTCATAATTATTGGACTTAAACAGTGACTTTTAACATGTTGAGATGGTTCAATACAGTCACACAAATAGGACAGCCATGCCTCCTAAGGGCCTTGGTTTTCAATAGACCGGAACCATTTTCAAACTTATCAGACACAAAACAAATTTTCTAAACAAGTTCCATAAAGCCTAAAAATAAATAAAACTTATAACAAGTTAACAGGTTTTCACTATAACGAGAGTCCTGTTTTTCTTTTCATGGACCAGAACTAATTCAAACTCTTCAAAAATATCATAACAACAAATGTTCTCGTCAAGTTTCAGTGGAATGTTAACAAGGTTTAACTAAAGCCATATTAGGAAAACTGCCCAAAATCCCCTGGTTGCCATATTTTCAACGGACCGCAATCATTATTCGAACTCTGCCAAGATAACATAAGAACAAATGTTCTGAGTAAGTTTCATGATTTTACCAAAAATGTGACTTCTAGAGTGTTTAATAGCATCTTCTTTTATTTGGCCTAATGACCTAGTTTTTAACCGCATATGACCCAGTTTCAAACTCTGCCAAGACATCATTGGGAGACATGATCTGACAAAGTTTCATGAAGTTTGGACAATAAATGTAGACTCTTGAGTGCTAAAAAAGCATTGTGATCAGGTGAGCTTAAAATGTAGAGATACAGTGCATCTGTTACATAGAGCATTGAACACATGACAAACTTGATGTGGTTAACACAAATACATACATATTTTGTTATTATAATGCAAACTTTATGATGACTGTTTTTTAAATGAATAAATATGGGGGTTTCCCTTACCTTAATCCTTTCCCACTCAGAAGCTAAGTAAAAATGGCTATGTGCAAACAGCATAAGACCATACCAGCCTGCGAGCAACTCTGAGTCTGTTAAGGTTTTATGCTTTTTGCTACTCATCAGTATCTAAGTGTTGGAGCTGAAACCTTTAAAACTTGTATCTAGTAAGAAAGGCATTTAATTAAATTAACTTTGTAACGGACTACACGTGCGTCAAAATACGTATCTAAAGGGTTAATTCCATCTTGGCCTGGACATCATCAATAATCATTCAAATCAATTGTCATCGAGATTAAGTCCTAAAGTTTTTCTAAGATTTGACCTGGTTATCTAGATTTTTAATGCACATGACCCAGATTAGTATGTGGTCCAGATATTGTTAAGATAAACATTCTGATCAATTTTAAGTAAAATTGAGTCAACAATGTGGCCTGAAGTGCAGTTACAAGGTTTTTCTAAGATTGGTCTGGTGATCTTGTTTATGGGCGCACAAGACACAAGATTGACTCATAAATATGGCCATTAGTGTTTTTTTCCTATTAATATTTAACCTGGTGACCTAGTTTTTGAGCACTTATCAATTGTAACAATTATGATATGTAATCATAGCGAGGCAAATTTTTTCAAATATCTGATTAAACAAAACAAACAAAAGACTCTCAGGGGTAAAGGGAGATTTATTCTACCAAACAAACTAACAAACTCCTGCTAATTAAGCGCGCACAATGTTTAGCTAAATCATACACATAAATACACAATTAAATAGTGCGCGTACCACTGATATAAAATACAAATACAGTGTATCATAATTTGACAAAACATACTCTTACGTAATCAACAATTGTACATATCAAAGTTCAAAATGTCAAGCTTTCAAACCACATAGCTAACAACATAGAGTTAACAAATTTATGGGGAAGGGAGGGTAGGAAGCAATTACGACAAAGAAAGCCGCGCAACTTACCAAAAAGCATGTTGTTTGTAGTGTTTAAACGATATTAAATTACTTAATACCACTCAAATGTTTGCCATTCAAATAAATGAAGTTCATATGAATATTCACAAATTTGTATTATTAGTAACCCCCCCCTCAAAAAATTTCCACTTGAAGAAAGTAGTTTTACTCAACTTTAAGACAGTTTTTCACCAATATACCATGATTTCAACCATATTGTTCAGTGTTACATTTCTTGGATATTAAACAAGAGATTGCCAAGCAATATTGTAATCTTCCGGTGAAACTCCACCATTGTCAGTAAAAAAAATAAAAATTATTTGTTGCCATAGCAACCAGAATTATTGACGTATGAACAAAATGAAATGATGTGCATACTGTCCATATTGCCATCTATCCATTTTTCAAGTTTTGTGAAAAAATATTAAGAACTTAAAGTTATCGCAGGATCCAGAAAAATGTGACGGACTGACAGACTGACAAACTGACAGACTGACACACAGAGCGCAAACCATAAGTCCCCTCCGGTTTCACCGGTAGGGGACAATAAACAGCTAATTGTCAATCGTCATTAATACACAAGTACATCTGACAGTAGTAAACCTTGACAGTTCATTGGTAATTTAAAATATCCATTTTTTGAGTTTTTATTTATATGTGTAGCTTGTTTTCCACATTATAAGTGCAATATTAATCAGGTTTAGCATTTGTTAAATAACAATGGCTGTTTGTAAAACATGCATGCCCCCCAAATGGGCTCTAAGTTGTAGTGACAGCACTTTTGTAAATATGTTTTTTGTCACTGTGACCTTGACCATTGACCTAGTGACCTGAAAATCAATAGGGGTCATCTGCGAGTCATGATCAATGTACCTATGAAGTTTCATGATCCTAGCCATAAGCTTTCCTGAGTTATCATCAGGAAACCATTTTACTATTTCTGGTCACTGTGACCTTGACCTTTGACCTAGTGACCTGAAAAACAAAAGGGGTCATCTGCCAGTCATGATCAATGTACCTATCAAGTTTCATGATCCTAGGCATAAGTGTTCTTGAGTTATCATCCGGAAACCATTTTACTATTTCGGGTCACCGTGACCTTGACCGTTGACCTCGTGACCTGAAAATCAATAGGGGTCATCTGCTAGTCATGATCAATCTACCTATCAAGTTTCATGATCCTAGGCATAAGGGTTCTTGAATTATCATCCGGAAACCATTTTACTATTTCGGGTCACCATGACCTTGACCTTTGACCTAGTGAGCTGAAAATCAATAGGGGTCATCTGCTAGTCATGATCAATCTACCTATGAAGTTTCATGATCCTAGGCATAAGCATTCTTGAATTATCATCCAGACACCATTTTACTTTTTCGGGTCACAGTGACCTTGACCTTTGACCTAGTGACCTCAAAATCAATAGGGGTCATCTGTGAGTCATGATCAATGTACCAATGAAGTTTCATGATCCTATGCCTAAGCGTTCTTGAGTTATCGTCTGACAACCACCTGGTGGACGGACAGGACCGACAGACCGTCCGACAGACCGACATGAGCAAAGCAATATACCCCCTCTTCTTCGAAGGGGGGCATAATAAGAAAAGTAGTAATTTTAAACGCATATAGCAGTCATACAATGTTATTGCAAGTTTGATACTTATATACAAAAAAGTGTCTCCTATGCACAAAGTATCAAACAACAAGAGATGTGTTCGTCAGAAACACAATGCCCCCTATAGCACCGCTTTGAAATAAAATTTCAATATATCATTTGGCAGGTTTAGAAATTATCTCCCTTTTATAGCTTATTACTTCCCTTGGATTGTATTTTTTGACTTTTGACCTTTAAGGATGACCTTGACCTTAAAATTTGTTTTTTATTATATCCTTTAAAAAATATAACTTCCCTTGTGAAATTGATCTGTACCTGCCAAATGATATAAAATAGAAATTATCTCCCTTTAAAGCTTAATGTTACTTCCCTTGGATTTTGTTTTTTGACCTTAGACCTTGAAAGATGACCTTGACCTTTTACCACTCAAAATGTACAGCTTCATGAGATACATATGCATGCCAAATATCAAGTTGCTATCTTCAATATTGCAAAAGTTATGGCCAATCTTAAAGTTTTCGGACAGACGGACGGACGGACGGACTTATCAAAGTCTTGAACCCGGGTTTAAGGAATTAATGTGCAAACGGCACTTTGAACCCGGGTTCAAAGTCTCTTAACTATATAGTAAACTGTTAAACCATGGTTAAAGGAATTAATGTGCACTTCGCTTGCCATACCTTGGTATTGCCAAAGTAACTAATGTGACTAAGTTTTACATCCAGATTGCGTCATACATGTGGCTTCCAGAGTGGTAAAATAGATTTTCTAACAAAGTCTGCATATAGTACAAACCAAATTCTAGACAAATATCTTTCCAAATATGTATGCCAATTTGGGTATAATTTTTTTGTCACCACAACGCTCAATAATCAGTCTATAGCAGCACTAGAATATAATTAGCAGATGATTAAAAATATCATATAGCTAACGTGTTAACATGCCACTCTTTTGCCAGAGGTTTTATGGCATGGGCTGGTGTTTCTTATAGAGGAAAAATTCAGATTTGATTTATCACAAAAGGAACAAAAGTTAATAGCAAGCTCTGTATCAATAAGTTATTGAAACCATTTTTTCAAAAACATTTCAAATCTGTTTCCAGAAGGTGAGAAATCAATGGTGTTCATTCAGGACATTGCCTCAAGTCTTCAGTTTCTTAAGACGGGAGACAGTGAACTTAAGTGACGAAAGGATGCCTAAGTCTCCGTACGCTGCTCAAATGGACGACTTTGGTTAAGGAGGAATCATTAAACACTGTTGAAGGTATTAAAAAGCTGTCAAGGATGAGTGGAGAAAACTCTAGCAAAATAATATAAACAAGACTCTTAAATTGGGTCAAAAAATAAGTAGGCTTATAAACTGATGTCATGGATCTCATAATGAACCTTTATTTTAATGAAGGTTCTGTTGAAATTCTTGTTTTGCATCATTATTTTCTTCAAATATATTCTAGGCGCCTCTCGTAATGTGCATATAACCGGTATGGTGACCTATCAATATATATACAAAGTTTCATCCTCATGCCTTGCATATGCTAAGAGTTATTGCAGGATCCTGACTTAATGGAGACATGGACATACATACCGAAAGGGGGTTAAACCTACAGTCCCATCTGGATACACTGGTAAGGAACTGATGAGTAGGTTACTGGCAAGGTGACCAAATAGAGGTATACTACTACTGATTAAGACTAATGAATAAAGGGTAGGGTGACAATTTCCACACAAATTATTTCATGGAACATGCCCTTCACCAGTAATATGGCTCTAAACGAGTTATGTCCAGCAAACTTGGAGCTTAAACTGACTAACATCGGACAATCCAACCTTTAAAAAACTGAGCTTTTCTGCTTTATGGAGATTGAAGATGGTCTAAATGACTGTCTACTTTTTACACAAAGAACTTGTTATGAGATTTGAAAGAAAAATCCACAGATCCAACAATAACATTAAGGGGACATTGGCTTATAGGCCCCTGCTAGTGTCCACCCAGTTCAATACAATCACGCCATCAAGTCCAACACAATCACACCACACGGTCAAACACAATCACACCATCCAGTCCAACGCAATCACACCAGTCAGTCCAACACAATCACATCACCCGGTCCAACACAATCACACCACCCAGTCCAACGCAATCACACCACTTTATCCAACACAATCACACCACTAAGTCAAACACAATCACACCACTCAGTCAAACGCAATCACATCAACCAGTCAAAAGCAATGACACCACCCAGTCAAATGCAATTCCACCACCCCCAGATAAAAATCACACCACCCAGTCAAACCCAATCACACCACCCAGTCAGATAAAAAATCACACCACCTAGTCAAATGCAACCACACCACCCAGTCAAATGCAATCACACCATCAAGTCAAATGCAACTAGAAATGGCGCAGCAGAGGCCGACGCGTATCCCCACGCCGAATGTTTGACCTAGGTGTGCCCCAGGGTTGGTAATGGGGCCATGCATAGCTGAGATTGACCGTATTGTCATAAGAGAGGTTCAGTATCAATTTGGAGTGAATCGGTGTAGAAATGAAGAAATTATAGTAAAAGGCAATTTTGGGTGGGTGTGGTCTATGTGGGCGGGGCGCCCCAGGGTTGGTAATGGGGCCATGCATAGTTGAGATTGACCGTATTGTCATAAGAGAAGTTCAATATCAATTTGAAGTGAATCGGTGTAGAAATGAAGAAATTATAGTAAAGGCAATTTTGGGTGGGTGTGGTCTATGTGGGCGGGGCCCCAGGGTTGGTTATGGGGCCATGCATAGTTGAGATTGACCCTAATGTCATAAGAGAAGTTCAGTATCAATTTGAAGTGAATCCGTGTAGAAATGAAAAAATTATAGTAAATGGAATTTTTTGGTGGGTGTGGCCTATGTGGGCGGGCGCCCCAGGGTTGGGATTGGGGCCATGCATAGTTGAGATTGACCCTAATGTCATAACAAAAGTTCAGTATCAATTTGAAGTGAATCCGTGTAGAAATGAAAAAATTATAGTAAATGGAAATTTTTGGTGGGTGTGGCCTATGTGGGCGGGGCGCCCCAGGGTTGGGAATGGGGCCATGCATGGTTGAGATTGACCGTATTGTCATAAGAGAGGTCCAGTATCAATTTGAAGTGAATCGGTGTAGAAATAAAGAAGTAAATGTAAAATAACCTAAAAAAATGAGTGATAATTTCTGACGCGGCCCCACCCCAAACGCTATAACTTTTGACCCAGGGGTCAGATCAAAATTCCAAATAGTGCAGGGTCGCACATATGCTCATAGCTACCATGTGTGTAAGTTTCAAGGTTCTAGTGCTTTTAGTGTAGGAGGAGATAGTGGCCAGGACGGACGGACAGACAGACAGACAGACAGACGGACGGACAGCGGAGATAACCACAATATCCCCACCTTTTTTTTAAAAAGCGTGGGGATAATCACAAAACCCAGTCAAATGCAATCACATCACCTGATCAGTATGACGATGGCAGCCATATCAGTACAATGCTTACCAGAGTCTCAACAACGGGCCGCACAAGTTTGCCCATCAAGCCAGGTCGAATATTCAACACATGATGACACTGATGTAGGGCCCTGTCTATCACAAAACGCACTCTTGATCTACAAGAAAACATTCCCATACTATATTACCAAAAAAAGTCTATCACTGCATAATTGCAAGAAAACCTTTGTTTATAATTACCATTCAAAGTCTACCACTTTACAAGACATAGTATTTGCCTGTAACATAATATTTCATTGTTTATTAACAGACATAGTCTTTGCCTACAAGAAAAAAAATCATTATTAAATAGCAGACATTATTTTCCTGCGAGATTTTTTATTTTATTTCTGACATAGCTTTGTCAACAAGAATACTTTTCATTATTTTAATTGCCAGACGTTGTCATTCTCTAAAGGAGAACATTTATTTGTTTGTTAATTACCAGATATAGACTTTGTCTGCAAGAAAACATTTTTTAAATAAATAACTATCAGATGTAGTCTTTGCCTGCCATAAAATATTGTGTTGTAATAATTGAAATTGATGTTTAAAAGACTATTTTCTTTATCAGCAATCTGCACATTTAAACAATACATTTTTTTTATAAAACAGACATCCAAACAATAATATTTTACAATACAGACATCCAAACAATAATATTTTACAATACAGACATCCAAACAAAAATATTTTACAATACAGACATCCAAACAATAATAAAGAATTATACCTGATATTGTGAAGAAAATTATCAGGATGAATAGTTTTTGTTTTACAGTCTAATGAAACTGGCTGTTATTTGCACATAAAAAACACATAAATGCACGCAAAATATTGTTATTTGTAAATGACATCTTTTACTTGAATTCAATCAAGTGTCCTTGTGATAAACTTATATAAACACAAACTATTTTCAGTCAGGTGAATATTACTTAACAGCATTGAATATGATATATGCTTTGTGTCTGACCATGATATCAACAAATGGGAAGCAGTTAATTTCCAGGCCATATAATTTTTAGTTTTCAACAGTATTTCAGTGTTTCACAAAGATCACTTAACCTTGTCACGTTTGTACTGGGTTATCTGGTCTACAAGTTTTAACCCTTTACTAATTAGATACGTACTTTGATGGATGTGTAGTCCCATCAAAAGTTAAATTTTATTAAATACCTTTCATACTAAATTCAAGTTTTAAAGGCTTTCATTTACAACCTTAGATACTGATGAGCAGCAAACAGCATGAAACCTGAACAGACTGCGAGTTACTCACAGGATGTTCTGGTTTTATGCTGGATGCAAAAGCCATTTTTAATATGCTTCTTATGGGGTAAATGGTTAAGTGCACATATTTTCTCTCTTGGATGACAAATGCCCTACTACAGTAAGAGGTAGGGGGTAAAGAAATAATACCAATCACCATATAAGGAAGTTTCAGGTATATTTCCAACAGTCCTTTGCTTTGCAGTTAAGTGTCTATAAACTAAGCTTGCTGGCCAAGTTTGTTATAAAGCTGTCAAATATTAACCTGACCCTACTGACCTTTATGCATCAATATACTAAAATACTGTTAGAATTGCCATACAGTACTAGTTCTGTAACAGTAGTGATTTAAATAGATTGAATGGTATGGTAATACGGTTATGAACAAAACAGAAGCATAACAAAATCCAAATGAAAGCATATGCATGCTTATGGAATTGGCAAGTGCAATCTAAATATTGTCAAGCTATAATAAATTGGAAAAAAAAAACGCCTGGCCACCAAGAGGAAATGTTTCGATTCCCACTCTTTAGATCTACCATTCATCAATTACAGGTTCTACCCAGAAAATGGACTTACGCACATTTTAATATGCCTTAAGCTTTTGATGCAAGCGAGCTAAAATAAATAGGTTTAAACTAAACTAACATACTCGAGACCCTGTCTCCCTGGTAACAGCCTGTCAGCAATGCACACAGCGGCCATACGAGTGTGGTCGGCCAGGATACGGTAGCCTGTGTCTACACCCCCTGTGTCATCTGTGCCTGTCTTGTCACCATACTGAGGCAAACCCGTTTCCTGCGGGATTTGGAATATGTAAAAAAAGTGTGTTTTTACAAAAAAGGTCATCAAAACAGCAAATTTACATAAATTCAATTACAAGGTGGTAAGTCTATATGTGCCAGTTTTGTCATCATATTGGGGCAAACCTGTTTCCTGCAGGGTTTAAAGAATATGAATAAAGAGGGGTTTTTACAAAACGGTCATTAAAGTAGCAAATGTATACATATATTGTAAACTGGTTAGTCGAATAAACTTAGTTTAATTACCAAATGTAGAATTTTTCTATAAGAAAATATGTCATTGTTCAGTACAAGACATAGTTGTTACCTGCAAGAAAACATGTATTTTTTCAATTATTACACTGCAACATTTTCTTCCAGAAAACATTAAATTATTAATTACCAGTTTTTTCTATGGAAACAGACAAACAGACATACAAACCACCCAATACCCCCCCCCCCCCCCCCCTCCTCTGAAACTTCCTTTGCACAGTATATCATGATATAGTGCCTTACCTACCCATGGTCATAAAATTGCATTGCTTAATGCTTAATTGGTTAATTAACATTAAAGTATATTTCAAAAAATTATTTGTATGTACATTAATAGTGAATGTATCGGTATATGATACTCGAGTATGTATATTTATTTTATGCTCTTCGGTGGTTTATAGAGAAATATCAGTGAATTAAAACTGATAATTTCACTGTTTCAAACAGTGAAAATTAACAGTGAAAATTATCGATAATTTTCACTGTTTACTGTGAAATGACGTCATTTATTTGATGAAAGGACGTCATTATCCCAGCAAAATTCTTTAGTTAAAATCTTTGACAATGTATATAAAGTGTGAAAAAAAGCATAAAATAAAAAGAAAATTTGTTGGATTCTGTGGAATATCGATTTTAATTCACTCATGATCATAGAAAATATATATTTTCTATGATCACTTGTGAATTAAAATTTATAATCCACCGAATCCAACAAATATGCTCTATATATTAATTGAGCAAATCTGTTATGTGTCTTCATATTTACAACCACGCTGTCCTTTAGGTATATGGCGAAAATCAATAAAAAACAAAAAAACAAACATAGTGAGCCACACTCTGTGAAAAGTGGGTTTAATAAATGTTCATAAAGTGTCATCCCAGTCTGCACATACTAATCAGTAAACAAAAAACATCATTACAGCAGAAAGTGTGATCCCTGATTAGCCTGTGCAGACAACACTTTATGCACATTAATTAAACCCCCTTTTCATTAAGCACGGCCCATATCACCCATCGGTACAACAGACTTATTATTGGTACCCACCTTGTGCATGGCGTTGAATATTGGCCAGAACAGATCAGTGTTATAGTTGGACCTGGTTCCCTGTAACACTGCACAGAGCCTCTCCAGCCCCATACCTGTGTCCACATGGCAGCTGGGTAGTGGAACTAGCTGTGTGGAGCTCAACCTGCAATCAGGGATGCATGTATCAAGGACTATAAACCATGTTCTATGAAAACTGGGCTTTATTCACTTACATAAAGTGTTGTGTAAAGTGTTACCACAGATTAGCCTGTGAGATTCTGCACAGGCTAATCAAGGAGGATACTTTCTGCCTAAACTTGATTATGTTGAGAAGAGACTTACGTTTAAGGAAACAATCCATACCAGAGGAAAGTGTTGTCCCTGATTTAACAGTGTGGACATATGTGAAACTTGTGTAAGTGCATTCTTTTTTTAGGCTGATTCTGGCCATAGAGTGTGGTACACTTGCACCTTATCATGGCCAAAATTCCAATTTACTCACCAGTCACAGCAAATGAGTAAATAACCTGAATATTAAATTGGCAATTAGGACACGCATTCTGGAAATTATTCCAATTTATTTTATGCTTTTCGGTAGTTTATAGGAGATATCAGTGAATTAAAATAATTCACTGTTTCAAAAGTGAAAATTAACAGTACAAATTATTGATTATTTTCACAGTTTCCCTGTGAAATGACGTCGTTTTTTGACATCATGATGTCATTTTTGTTATACGCAATTTAAAATCACTTGAAAACATAAAAGAAAAAGAAAATTTGTTGGATTCGGTGGAATATCGATTTTAATTCACTCCTGAATTAAAATACCTCGGGAAATTTTACTAGTGTTCTCTGTGGGCAGATGGAGTTATGAGCAAACTGCAACTGATAGTCTTACATTGTTGATTGGTAGAATTTGTTGAATATATTGACGGTATGTTTAATACATGTATTATGTTTGTACCATGACTTGGACTCATTATATGTAGCCAGATATTACATTTTTTTCAGTAGCATATTTTGTTGTTATAGTTACATGACCACCTCTCTGAGGTTAAAGTAAGAATCTTTTTATAACATTTAGTGCCAAACATGCATTTGAGAAAATTTGAATGATAAATTAAAAATTCCAAAACATTTTGGCCGTGCTCTGTGAAAAGGGGGTTTAATGCATGTGTGTAAAGTGCCACACAGGCTAATCAGAGACAAAACTTTCCGCTTTTATGATATTTTACATTTCACGTAAGTCTCTTCTTAGCATAATAAATAAAGTTTTTCGAAAAGTGTTATCCCTGATAAGCCTGTGCGGACTGCAGTGGATACACTTTACGCACATGCTTTAAACCCCCTTTTCACAGAGCGAGGCTCATTTGTTTGTGTGTGCATGTGTGTTTGCTTTCCTTTTTGAAGGTTGGTCAAAAGAGCATGTGAAAAGCAATGAAATAAAGAAAAGACTACTTAACAATATTGTTGAAATTTAATCAAAAATTTAATACAAATTACCGGCAAATATAATAATTTTTACAGAAATGAGCATGTTTTCATAAACTTAGTTCTTCAATATATTGCTTAACAAAGACATTAAGGAGAAACAGAAATATATCACATGCAATAATTTTTGTACAGATAGCTTAAACCCTTTCCCCCATAAGAAGCAAAGTGAAAATGGCTTTTGCAACCAGCATAAAATCAGAACAGCCTGGGAGTAACTCGCAGTCTCTAGTTTTATGCTGTTTGCTAGTCATCAGTATCTAAGGATTGGATATGAAGCCTTCTAAACTTTAATCTAGTAAGAAAGTTCTTTATTAAAAATTAACTTTCTAAGGGACTACAAATGCGTCAAAATACATATCTAAGTGGTAAAGGATTAAACCACAAAAGGAGATACTTGAAGGCAGTTACCTGTTAAACTGCATGAACACAAGGTTCCAGATCTCAATCACGCGTGGGGAACCAGTGTTCACCAGGTGGGCACAATTACCCGCCCCTGTGTGGTCGTAGTGGATTTCCGTGCAGGGCCCACAAGGTCCCGTCTCGCCCATTTCCCAGAAATTGTCACGCATACCAAACGGTAGAATATGGTCAGCTGGTATCCTGGAGAACATTTAAACCGTTTTCTGGACAACTGGGCTTAAAGCATGTGTGTAAAGGAATGTCCAACATAAGCCTGTGCAGTCTGCAGAGGCTAATCAGAGACAACACTTTACCCTGCTACTGAATTGTAAGTTTAAAGAATAATCTCTTATTAGCGAAAATCAAGTTAAGGCGAAAAGTGTCGACTGCACAGGCTTCTATTTGGCTGCAACTTTTCCTTCATAAATTCGCATACAATAACCAAATTTAGAATATTTTGCATAAAAAAGTCAAATTTGGCTAACAAAAATGATAAGCCAGACGAGGCCCTGCTTGATTTCCCAAGTTGACGAAGTTGTGAGCTTTCAAACAAAATAGAATGCCCTTACAAATTGTATGGGCCATTCACAATCAGGAAGTTTATACTTCCATCTGTAGAACTACATGCCCATTGTCCACTCACCCTAATTGTCTCCATATTTCAGCTGTCTGAAGATCAGGTTCCAAGGCCAGGTCTGTATCACCCTTGAAGTAGCTAAAATACAGGCAGTCCTTCCTTAACTTGTATACGTCAAGGAGAAGATGTAGGGCCATGGCACAGGCCTCATCCTGTAAAGTTTTCATACTTAAATGATTGCTTGTATTAGAGCCTTGTTTTGAGATATGGGCTTATATGGGCTTAATGCATGTGTGTATTTTTTTTATTTTTTTTTTAACCTATTTATTTAAGCTCGATTGCGTAACAAGCCTAAGCTTATAAATTATGAAACGCTCTCGAGTCCGTGTCCTTGGTGTCTATGGGGGAGATCTAAAGAACACTCCCACAGTGGGGATCGAACCCATGACCTCCCGATCGCTAGGCGGACACCATATGTGTAGTTTCATCCCAGATTAGCCTGAGCAGTCAAATAATAAAAAAACACACACAAAAATTACACACATGTTACCTTAATGTGTACACTTCTTTTACAGATTAATCTGTTATATTATGATATAATAAGTTTTACTGGAGGTCAGTTCTTCTATATTATGTGTGCATTGACTCAAGCAGAAAAAAATAACACTCCACATTGTTTAAGTTAGTTAAATTATGATCAGTTACTCTGCCAATACATATCTAATGCCGATATGTTTATTGAATCCAATTAAAATCATACAACTCACTTTGAAGTAATCTCCAAAAGACCAGCTGCCTAGCATCTCAAAGAATGTGTGATGAGTCAGGTCATACCCGACATCATCCAGGTCATTATGTTTACCCCCGACCCTCACACACTTCTGACTGTTAGCCACCCTTTGATAGCCGGCAAGCTCTGAGGTGATGGGGGCAGTTCCTAGAAAGATTGGTTTGAACTGAAAAATACAAACAACATGGCCATGATGGCTCTAGAAAGCTCACTTGTAATTACAAAATACACCAATTGTTGATGACTGACCAGGTCACCTTTGTTTCACGTGGCCTTGATATCGTCAAAATAAATCTGAAAATGTTTCATCAAGATTATGTTATAAATGTAGCTTCTAGATTGGTAGTAAAGATTTAGTAAAACCTTGGTTTTTGAATGCACATGACCCTAGATACGTGTAAATTTGCATATATATCGAATAATCCAATAAAATTACATCAATTAAAAAATATTAATTCTGGTAATTTATAACGATAAATGTGTTAAATAATTTCATAAACACAAACATAGGTCTTTTTTGTACACATGTGTAAAGTGAACAGTGCATAATGGAACAGAGGTTTGATTGGGCACTCTCCAGATTTAATCATAACAACCAATGGACGAGGAAATTTAAATTAAGATTGAAAGCAATATGATTCAAAGCAATGTTTTATTGCATCACATGCAGCCATGCAAAACAATGCTTCATGGGGAATTTAGGAAAACCAGGCCAAATTGAAAGTGAATTTTTGTTACCAAATACCCTGGGTTTCCATGTAACTAAATTAATCATCTGGATTTCTTGTTTAATTTCTTTTTCCCAGTTACATTTTGTTTTGATTGCAATTTAGCAAAAAATATTTTAATACATGCCGTCTACATAACACTGAAATGAAACATGCCTAGTGAAATTTTTCAAAGATGTCATTTCAAAAGATCGATAGCACATAGTAACGGCGAGTGAAACACATCTAAACACATGCTATCTGTCCCACCATTATTTAAATCAAATTATAAATAATCACATTTAAACTGCCAAATGCCAAAATAATGTTTAAAAAGTCTCTAATCGATTATAATTGAGCAATTATGCAATCAGTAAAATGGGAGCCGCCATTTTTGAATCACAAGAAAACACTTGAGACCAAAAAACTGGAGCCAAGACCCACTTGTGTTGCATTGGATTCAATTAAGGAGTGCCTTGTATTGGATTTACAGTGATTGAGGCTCTTGTTATGTGATTACTATTTGCTTTTTAAATATCACCAAAATAAAAACTTGAATTGTTTTTCATCTTTTCTACCATCTGATCTTGGAGACAGCATTGAAGCCATACATGTCTAACATAAATGGCACTTTGCATCAGCTAATAACCCCCCCCCCCCCCACACACACACACACACAAACACACAGCTACCCCCCTCACCCCGGTTGCTAGCCCTCCCCCCTCCAAAAACATACATGCCAGAACTCCCAATCTCGGCGGGACAGTCCTGCATTTTGGGTGTTTGTCCCAGCTTACCAATATGAGACAATTTGTTATTTGAGCTCTGTGTGGCTTAAATTTACCATTGCTTACCCTATTATTTTCCCCAATTAACAAACCATTTCTACTACTCGAGAGCACCAATGTTGTTTTTGACACCTTATCAGCGATTTATTGGCAAAGTATTGATTTTATTAGGCATTCACACCAAGGAGTTTTTACGATAGGTTTTCTAATTGCTATCAATAGATGCATCGTAGTGAAATAAAAGCCCATTGCTTTTGTATTTAATGGCCTAAGCAAGTCCAAAGATATTAATATGTGGTATTCTGTGTAGTATACCACCTGAGGCTAAACAAACTGTAAAAGCACTGGTTTTGTATATCTGACAATCTAAATTCAGATTAATTGAGGATTGGTTTAATAAAAACAGTGCTGGATGCGCTTATCATGTTACACCATTTACACATGTTTAATTGGGACCTCTAGCTGTCTCCGTTGGATGTCAAATAGATATGTGCCCAACATTTCACTTATGGTCATCTGCATAGTACACAAATGATAATGTGTTTACTGCCTATAAATGGAGAACGTTTGTGTTCATTAAATTCTTTAACACATTTATTGTCAAAATTGGCAAGATATTACAAGTTTTTGTAAGTAATAAACTGATAACTGACTATAGTAAAGATAGCATGATTGATTGCTTTAGGTGTCCTGCTTATGGTCAAATGTCTCGACATTTTTAAAGTATTGTCCCAATTTGGACCTGAAAAATTCTGGAATGAATGTCCCAACACACCTGTCAATAATACCCACAAGGGGAGTTAGACAGTATAGATAGATAAATAAACATTACAAATTGTCAATTTGTTATACAAAATAAGTGAGTCGAAAAACTGAGGCTTTTGGGAGGGGGGGTAAAAGCTTGGGAAAGGGGATAGCAGTTGGGGGGGGGGGGGGATAGCAGGGTGTCTTATAAGGGCAAGGTCATTTGTAACTTTGTAAGGACAATACACCTTTGTTTACATTAATAAATGAATTGGTGCAACTTTGAGTCAATTTTGTGTGTGTGTGCTGCTATAATCATTGCTACCTGATTCATTCCAGCATTGGTGAAGTATGTTCCATCATTTGCATCTGGAATCACAGAAGATGACTTCACAAATTTGTGTCCATGGCTGTTGCAGAAGTAGTCAATGAACATACTGCGAACTGCTTTTGATTGACATTCATGTTTGTACCTCTTCACAATTTTCTGTAGAATTATTTTTTTAATCCTTGGCTCAAGCAATTTTTGACGCAGCAATGACATTTGTGTGATTGTAAAACATTAGTTTGTCCTAAAAAAATAATATCCGAAATTGATGTCAGGTTGTTAATTTGCGATTTTCAAATGATTTATACAATCGTTAGATTTGTTAAGTATCACTTATACGAAAGAATCAAGTTAGATTTGTTTTGTTTTTATAATATTAATTATTGAAATAATGTCTTTCAACAATAAAACGTCTCAAAAACTGTTTTGTCTTTTTTGCTTCTGCTTGTGCTAAAATTTATAATCAGAGTAGTCATTCCTGAAAATAGGTTACATTACAACACAATTCGCATCTGTACGGTCAATTATATTCTTTTCAATTATACATTAAGATATTTCATCGAACATTTTGTAGTTATTCTCATCATTTTTATTGATTCATTCTCTTTTAAATAAAGTTGAGCTTTACGGATAGCCAGTATTAATAGTATTATTATTAAATATCAGTGTAGCCTATGAAGCAGACTGCCGGTTTGCGAAAATTACAACTAATAATACTCACAGAACATATGACATAACATTACAGTTGCTACATACGCATGAACATTATCTTTAGATCTCTCGTGACTGTTGTATGGCAAAAGGTAGGATGCTTAATTTCTTTTGATAGCAAATACAAATTTTGTTCTAAACGTGTTATTTCGAGGTTTGCTTTTTTTGCAGTGACAATGACCTTTAGCATTTTTTGCAGTGTAAACACAGGGACATTAAAAAAAATTGTGTATCCCGGTGTGACCCAAATTCGACGATATAACGGTTACATAAAGCAATATTAAGCAAATAATGAAATAACTTATGTAGCACAAAATAATAATTTTGAACTCGGCTATAATACTTTTGAAATGATTCCAAGACAATAGTCATCCATTTAAATTTAAATCGATAAAAATGGAACATCGTCGAATTAAGGTGTCGTCGAATTTGGGTTACGGTAGGACATATATACTATACATATATATGCATATTACATATATACAATTTTTTAATGTCCCTGTGGTGTAAAATAAAATTCCAAATGCAAAGCTTGGCTACATAGTCATAACATAGGCCTTGACAGTCATTATTCACTGAGCATGGTGACATGCCAAGACTGTTATGTAAGGCTTACATAACTTTCTTTATTCAAATATCTCGCTCCTTTGTCATTTTATGTTTAAACAGTTACACTTTAGAAGACATCATACTTATTCATAGGAAGTGAGAGCTACTAAAAATCAGTTTGAAAAGAAATTTCCAAATTAACTTCTTTACTTTTTTTAGATTTTTTGTTGACATCTGCTTGAGGGCTCTTGGGTCATACATTATAATTCTTGTTCAAATGTGTGGGGTTGCACACCAGCTATTCATTATCACCTGCTTGTGGTGGAGGTTAAATAAAAAACACATGTGAATTATTTTTACTTCAAGTATGTTTTCTAGCTAGTTTTACTTTAAAATACCATTATGTAGAACTTTTTATGCCCCCCTTCGAAGAAGAGGGGGTATATTGCTTTGCACATGTCGGTCGGTAGGTCTGTCGGTCCGTCCACCAGGTGGTTTCCGAATGATAACTCAAGAACGCTTGGGCCTAGGATCATGAAACTTGGTAGGAATATTGATCATGATTCGCAGATGACCCCTATTGATTTTGAGGTCACTAGGTCAAAGGTCAAGGTCACAGTGACCCCAATAGGTAAAATGGTTTCCGGATGATAACTCAAGAACGCTTAGGCCTAGGATCATGAAACTTGATAGGTAGATTGATCATGACTCGCAGATGACCCCTATTGATTTTCAGGTCACTAGGTCAAAGGTCAAGGTCACAGTGACCCGAAATAGTAAAATGGTTTCCGGATGATAGCTCAAAAACGCTTATGCCTAGGATCATGAAACTTCATAGGTACATTGACCACGACTGACAGATGACCCCTATTAATTTTCAGGTCACTAGGTCAAAGGTCAAGGTCAAAAAACATATTCACACAATGGCTGTCACTACAACGGAGAGCCCATATGGGGGGCATGCATGTTTTACAAACAGCCTTTGTTCTGTCTTGAGCTTACATGTTTCTCCAATAACATATGAGACAAAGCTTTGAAACTTAAAACTTACCACAGTTGTTCACGATCATCTGAGGATCAGTCACATTATCTCACATATAAGAAATATAACCCTAGAAGTAAGGTAAAGGTCATACATTGAGGTTAAAAATCCCATATTTGTTGATTTGATGATTTATTCATATCACTATGCATCAAGGGATTCTGTAATATTTTCTACAATTGTTAACATTTGTCTTCTTGTGTGTCAACGGTAAGACTCAGATCTCTTGGGTCAAGGTCAAGATCATACACCCAGGTCAAATGCTACAACTTTGCAACTTCATATTTAGTGTAAAATAACACCTGATTTTATTATAATCATGGGCATTTAAGGTATTTCTTTTTCAATCCATCTCTTATCCCTGTCAGGTTCAGGTAGATTTTACTGTTTTGTCTGGCACAAACACAACTTCATACTACTCTAAGGAAAGATGGTCAATGATGCCATTTCAATTATCTCTCAGTTATATAAGAAACATGTATGTAAACAATAAGAATCAAATTGAAGATATCACAGCGATGTTTCTTCCTTCTTTATAAAGAACCGGAAAACGGCACTTATACCCAATTAGGAAAAACCTTCAAATTTCTCAATTGCCGTCAAAAAAATTGCCAATTGAAGGTTTAAAAAAATAAAAAATGCAACAATTAGTTAGTTTCCCTATGCAGCTCTATGGCTTGAACCTAAGTAAATATAATATGGACAACTTGACAACATTTAGCTTTAAGGTAATTGGGAGCAAAAAATCAAATACACCAATTTCCCAAAATGAAGACTTAACAACGTGCATTTTTCGATTTTCATGTTTTTTGCCCGCACAATTTTCCCAACTGGTCTGGTACCGGAAATTTTTCCTTTTGGGTAAAAAAATGGCTGTATTTACCAGTTCTATTAATAACTTATCTAGATAACCAGTATGTAACACTCGTATTTTAACACTCATCAGTGAGTACAATCTGATTATATAGTTAACATTGTTTATGCGTATCATATCACTTGTATTCATTTTATTATCTCAAGTTATCATTTATTGAGCATGTGTCCTCTAATGAGAACAATTGATTGCATAAATTTTACAGTGCACATGTCTCTGGTTATGAGCATTATTGGTTTTATAATCTCTTAAAGTCATCATGGCCATTCTATGGCCTTTTACAGGTCAGTGTTTACGTAAAGATTTGAGTTTCACATTCCCAGAGGGCAAGTTATTTTGAACGCCTGCTTCCCTCATGTTCGGAAAGGGTGTCCAAAATAATCGGGCTTTATCTTAATTTTAAACATTTGCCTTACAACAAAATACAGGTATTTAAGCAAATGACTACATGTATCAAACTTAATTACTTTTTTATTATGTTTTTTTAGCAATTTGCTGAATTTGGCAATGTATTATTTTTGTAATGATCAGTTTTAAGTCTTTAAATAAATACTGATGTAAACCAAAAGAAGAACATAAGTGCCAAGAAAGATGAAGTTGTAATGGCATTCTTCTAATTGAGTCACCCATGCTACCTGCAATTGAAATTGACTTGCCCCCAAGAATTAGAACCTGGGGGCCGTCTTATCAAACATCGTACGACATTCTTACCGTACGATGCAATTTTCGAAGCGCCATATATACGTAACCGTCGCATTTATAATTAATTTTGTTGAACATTTCCCTTCATTTCCAAAGAAGCTGTCAAATATCCATTATATTTGAAACATATAGATCATATTCACTTACATTTTTAAATTACAAAATGCAATCGTAAGTTTACAATGTCGTACGATCTTTGATAAGACGGACTCCTGATCTGTAAGAAGTAAAAGTTAAATATTGCAGATGACTGCTTCCTTTCAGACATTTAGTTCTTCACCATTTAGTTGTCTGTGAAGAATTCCTTGACCTCTTACAGTTTTATGGTGTGAGGGTGACAGAGACTTTCACAAAGACTTATTTTGTGTGAAGCCTTTTTAAAATTAATTATTTTTTTGAGGGGCTTTTATTAGGATTTATGTGAGAGGCATAGGAGTATTTGTCTTGGTAGAATGGTCAATCAACATGTAACACATTGCCTTTCCACCCTGAAAAGCCCTTCATGTATCTGTGTTTTTGTATCTATTTCGGGAATGGGGCCGGGTCCCTTTGGATTCGAAAAAATCACTGCATTTTTAGTGTTTTTCCCAGGAGGGCAAAGGGGCATGGCGCATTACTTTCAAAAAGGGCATTTTAGCGCGCAGTTTAGGCAAAAAAGGGCAAAAACGTTCCCTGAATACCTGAATTATGGGGAAACATGTAATCCTATCAGAAGCAGTTGTGGAAAAAAATAACATATAAACAAGCACATTTAATTGTAATTGATGTATTTAACTTATTATGATTTATATTAATATATTTACCTAGCAATATACATTTAAGTTCCATGCTGTTTCAATTAACTGTACAGCACGACAAACATAATAAAGCAATATATGCACATGAATATGATTATACACAGATCCACTAACATATAAATAAAACCATGTTTGTCTTATCCCATTTTCTAACATATAATCTTGCCAGATGTTTAAAATAACATTGCGAGTAAATTGATCGCTAACAATATGCAAACACTCGTTTCCGTGACATACATCCACCGAGTAGATTACAAATAAATAAATAATGTTGTTGCTATCTAAAACATTTTTATGCATCGTTGATTATCACAGACATTTCATTAATTCCTTCTTAATGTATAGTCTCCATCGTTAATTCAATCGTTTACGACGTTATTTGCCATTTTTGCTGAGTCGCAATTTAATTCTGTATAGTCCGCCATGTTGTTAAAATGTCAAATGATGTAAGCAACAGGTTCGCATAGCAACGTTTAATCGTATACGCGATTCACATTTTGTTAAATTAGTATACAGTGTACGTCTCAGTAATTATTTCAATAATTAGATCTAATTATCTTAAAGGGATCTTTTCACGCTTTGGTAAATTGACAAAATTGAAAAAAGTTGTTTCAGATTCGCAAATTTTCGTGTTAGTTATGATATTTGTGAGGAAACAGTAATACTGAACATTTACCATGCTTTAATATAGCCATTATATGCATCTTTTGATGATTATAAAACCTAAAAATAATAAAGCGTTGCAACGCGAAACGATTGAATAATTTGGATAGTTCTGTTTTTGTCGTTAAATTTTGTATAACTACGAAGATTGCTTATATAAGGTATAAAATACGTGAAGTATGTGTACTCGGCGGAATAGCTCAGTAGGCTAAAGCGTTTTTACTTCAGGACTCTGGCAGGACTCCAGGGGTTACTGGTTCGAAACCTGCTCCGAGCAATGTTCTTTTCCTTTTTTAAATTTTATTCTTGATTTTTTACTGGAGCTTTTACGATCCAATGTTTACATTTATCAATATAAAGCATTTAATGAATAAGTTAAAAAATGCCAAAATCTGTGAAAAGGCCCCTTTAAAGACGAAAGCGATAAATAATAAATTTGTTTGTGTTTTTAAATGTAATTATGCGTAAAAATATATGTTTTGATATAACTGAATAATGCATGCAACGCACAATTGCCACGAAAATAACATCGAGTTTTTCATCAAAAGTCTCCGAAGTAACGATTTTATCATGGAGGAGTACACATTGCCGACCGAAAAGTGCGCTTGGTATAACATAGCCTCTGGCATTATCGATTGATACTGACACGGGGTTATTCACGCACGACTAATTCACAGCTTGAGCAGTCTACCTATAAATTGAGCACTGTAATAAATTAAATCTGCTCCATTTATATAGTCGATTAGATGTTAACGTCTCTCGAGTAAATCAAGTACAGTTGGAGCGTCACAGACAATAAAGGACGCTGATTTTGCGGACCAAGTTAGGTCATAAGGCAATAAAGATGTTATCGATAAGGGCGCATGGCGAAATTTGCCTTTGAAAAGGGCAGAGTGGCTATCAGTGAGGGCGGCATGGCTTTTCGCCACGCTAAAATGACCTGGGAAAAACACTACATTTTGACTACAATTTGGATATTAACAAAAAACAAGTGCTTTAACATTGAGAAAAAAGTGTTTTAAATATCACAATGTATATTTAATAAGGTTCAACATAAATAGCTGGACGGGAGATGAACAAAATGTTGAGATGTAAACAAATAAAAAAATTATATATTTTTGTGGTTAAGTTCAATTGGGAATTTAAAGATCCCAAAAGGGCAAAAAATTATTTTTCCCATTGTGAATGGGGCAACATACCGGGCCAAAAATTTGAACGAAAACAAACACACTGTGAATATTTTTGTTGTCCTTTGAATCAGTATCATGTATGAAGGATTTGTCTGATATAAGTTCAATGTGAATGGATGCTGTTGTATAAGACAAAAATTACTATTGTATACACAATCTCTGCTTCAGGTCAACTTTCACATGCTACACTGTGGACAACCTCCCTGAAGTGTGATGTTGTCTGCCCTCAGTGTTAACTGGTAGATAACTGAAACTGATATTGACTGAAGTGTGATGTCGTGTGTCCTAAGTGTTAACTGGTAGTGTCCTAAGTGTTAAGTGGTAGATAACTGAAACTGATATTGAAAACTGTTGCAGCCCGACTTCAAGAGTGGATTAAAAACTAGGATATATATTCAAGACACTTTATATAAGCAGGGTGCAACAGTGATTGAAGATATTACCAATTTTTTTGAAACACTTTCTCTAATATTTCTACTACAAGACCATGGGAAAAGGTGGCCGAAGGTCGGCTAGTCAAGAGTTGACCTGGTCAGAAGTCCAGAAGCATGTTTCGAGAGATGACCGGTGGATTGTGGTGGACGGAGAGGTTTACGACGTGACACACTGGTCCAGGAAGCATCCGGGGGGGTCCAGACTGATAGGCCATTATGCTGGGCAAGATGCTACAGTAAGAGCTGTTTTAACCAATTTGAGCAGTGAGCTTAATAAATGACATTCTGTTATTTTACAAAGTGTTCTAGACACTAATTTTTTTGGTATTTGTTGTGCTTTATAGTAATTATAGATTATAATGTGATTTGATGAGATATTTAAACTTGAATAAGTGATCAACAATACATAAGATGTTCAATATCACATAAGATTTCTAATACATGTGTACCAGTGTTTTTGTTCATCATTTTGGGAAAGGGGCCGGGTCCCTTTAAATTGGGAAAATTCGCAGCGTTTTGACTAAAATTGGGAAATAAGTGTTGTTATTGTTTTGCTAACAAATGTTTCAAAATTGAAGATACAAGTGTGTCAACTAAAATTATATTTACTATGGTTGATCTTATATTGATGGGGGTTGAACAAAATATTGAGATCTAAAAAAAAAAAAATTTTTTTTTTTTTTTGAAACCTTCCATTGGGAATTTTTAGCTCCTATTTGGGAAAAATATATACTTTTTTCCATTGGGAATGGGTCTGGTTACCGGACCCGATTTTGAATGAAAAAACCCCACTGAATACCACATAAGATTTCCAATACCACATAAGATTTCTCTTAAGAGTGTAATTAAAACCAGCTCAGAAGAGGTATTCACTTAGGTCCTTAGGAAAAATTCATTCAAAAAAATTCCCAAGTGTCTGGGCTGGTTATTTGATTCACATTTATTTATCAATAAAATGTAAGCAAATATTGCTGAAGTGATTACCACTAATATTTTATCTTTTTGAAAGCAGACAGCATTGGATTTCACATATTATATATGAAAAGACTATTTATAATTGTATTAAGAAATCACAGCTGTGCTACATGTATATAAAGGTGTACAAATTATGTGGTGATGCAGGTTAGAGTGGAAACATATTCACTTTTTGATTACTGGTATCATAAGGCCTACTCACTCACCCTTCACATGAATATTTATAACATTTATATTAATATTGGATAATGTATGTCAGTTAAAGATGGTTTTAAAGTGGATGCCATATCTGCAAGACTTTAACATTAATTTAATATGCAAAATACATGTATAAAACTTTTATTATTAAAAGACAAATAATGTTAAAAACCTCTCAAGCTTATTAGTTACAGTACACTCCACGCGTTTTTCCCAAAAAACGCGCTCCCTCCGCGTTTTTTTTCTGCTAGCGAGTGTTCACGCGGCGTTTGGAGAGCGAGGTGAACTCGATAAAACGCTCGGCGTTACGCCGCATTCGCTAATTCCCGCGGCGTGTATTACTTTAGCCTAGTCGGTAAATGCAGACAATTTCCGTTCTTATCAGTGACCGCCGCGCAACGCCGCGTTAGCAGTGTGCGACTGGGCATGCCAAAAAATAAAAACATTGTTATAATAAATTGTTTAAATACTGTAGTGCATGTATAAAAAAGGAAATTGTATAGAAATTAATGTATGTTTTAATTCACAGGTACGTCTACAATATGAATTAATACGCCAGGTGATCGTTTATAAGGATAAATGTTCCGCAAAATTTCCAAATGAGAATAATAATTAGTAATCCGAAACACACTACGATTTTAAATGTTAACACAACGTTTACAAATGCTTCCAATATACAGTCATCATGTATATTTCCCGACAAAAGCGCGCGAGAATTATGCTGCAATGTACAAGGTCAAGGTATACTCCTGCAAAGGGTGCGTGTATTGATTTTTTGATACGCAGAGAACATTTAATACTGTTGATTTCGGTTAAAAGCTGCTTTGGTATTTTTTAACAAAATTATATTGCGAATAAGTTGATATTTCCTACAAAATAATTTCAAATCGAGCACGCCGAATCTTTATCGTTACGGTATTTTAGTAGAGTAATTATTTTAACAGTAATTGTACTGTAAACTGATTAAAGAAGACATCTGGGCGGAACTGGATTAAGTGTTCGACGTTATGAAAACACGCAAAGCTTGTCTACCCAAACCAAAATCGCAAGCTCTTTTAACATGCTTGCGGCAAGCTTGTCGCAAGCTTGCGGCAAGCTTGCAAAGGAAGCTTGCGCAAGCTTAGAATTGGAACCTCGCAGCAAGCTTGCGCAAGCTTGCTGCTAATTCTTGTTTTGCAAGCTTGCGCAAGCTTGCGATTCATTAAGCTTGCGCAAGCTTAGAATTGGAACCTCGCAGCAAGCTTGCGCGAGCTTGTGCAAGCTTGCTGATGATGTTTATTTGCAAGCTCGCGCAAGCTTGTGCAAGCTTGCAGATTCCATAGAATAGTACTTTCAAGTTTGTTCAACCTTCCAATCAGAAAAAAGTAAAGAGTACAAATGAACAATTTATATTTTACAGTTTATATAACATAGTATATACATATCTACATAATTGACACATTTGAACATTTCAACAAGTTAGTGCCCTTCTAGCATTTGCACATTTACTGTTAATTATGTCGTTGAAAGCTGAATCGGACAGGCACAGTGTACCATTGTCTTTTTTAAATGCATTTAACACAAAATGTTTCACAGCCTGTGTGGCAACACAAGGCAAACATGTTGTTGATATTAGAGTATTATTGGCCTTCCCAGACCCATTGGCGCTGGACTTTGCAAGTTGTTCCCAGCTGAAAAGGACATCCAGCAGAGCAATTGTTAACTTTTGTTGATATAGGCTCCAGCATGCCGTTCTTGTGAAAGTTGCCTCTGAGTAATGTACACTTCGTGTTCTGGATGAAGGTGAACCTTTTAAACACCAGAGCTCTGAAAAAAAGAGAAATCAATACCACTGAAATGTATATAATGTTAATATTTTTTATATCCTTTTATTTCAATAAATGTGACTGCAACCATAATTAGCAGGAAGCAATTTTATGAGTTAAAATATTAAAAGATTAATTGATATGTTTCATAATGATGCTCTGAGGAATCTGCTATTCTGCTTTTTTTATGAAACTCATTGCAAGTTGAAAATTAGCTTTACAGTTCAGAGCTAACAGTTTATTTGTAAAAACAGGGTATAAGCATGTTATAGCATAGTGATATTATTATTTACTTGTGATAAAAGAAAACCTGATAATTTCTACATGACTAGATCATGACATGAAATTGATATGCTACAGAAATCAACAAATATCCGCTTTTAAACAAAAATGTAGGTCAGCTTTGAATTGGTATTTTAACAGATAAGGTCAATGTCATTTGGCAATTTTCAGTTTCAATTTTTTAATATATTCTGTGTGCTTGTTGTTTTACCGTTTCACATTCCTCCCAATGATAAGTCCCTTGCAGACTTTGATCACAGTGGTCCAACTCAAGCCATTAGCTGGAGACTTCATGTTTATTTTGTTGGCTTCCACTACACCATATGTAAGCTGTACTGGTGTTGGTTTGTACACTGTCTGCTTTTGTGCTGCTCAGCTGTTGCAGTCTCCCTTTTTCCCCCCATCCTATGATATGATCTGAAATGTTGTTTTATATAAGTACTAACTATATATTTAAAAGCAATATTTGTATTCTTATCTATTATTGTTAGAAATTGTGTTGTTTTTCCTTCAAATTGGCACACAACATTGACTTTCCATGGATCGTCCTTTTACATTTCCCACTGGAACACAGTACATCAATATAATTCAAATTATATTATTCAATAATCTAAATTAAAAAGAAATGCAGAAATCAAAATACAAACCTTTTATGCTGTTCTGTAGTATTCCAGCAACACAGGAATTTGGTGAAGAATTCCAAAACACAGTAACCAGCCACTTTGAACCTCTTTTGAAACAAACTTATTGTTCATTTCCACACTGTATTAATTACACAATGTTTTTTCACACAATACTCCCTTGCTATCAGAATTGCATGGCAATTTTCTACACTACAATATTGCTTGGAATTATACCTTCAATTTAGGTCAGTCAGTTGTTTAAACACTCTTGATTCAAATACATATAAACAACTTCCTGTGAATTACTAGTAACCAATCCAAAGCCTGTTAACCAGATGGTTTTATAATCCGGTTCTTGTATGAGGGCTCAGCATTGTCAGGGAATATTGGGGCAGCAGAAAACCAGGTCCAGGTCAGCTGAGGGTCAGTGTTTATCTGATTAAACATTGTCACTTATGTATCATTTCATGGAGTTTGAGACTGGAAAAATGTGTTTTAGAAATTTAAACTACTATACATTTCTATTATAGTTTATCATGCATAGAAACTTGATTCATTTTGATAACATAAAAATATAATTAAAATAGTATTGTGTGAAACATTTAAAAGGATGAAAAGCACCAAATCTTGTTATTTATAAAATTTTAAAGAAATAATAATTACAGAAGAACAAAATTAGCAAAAAATAAGATAAATTCAAGGTGAATTGAAATATCAGCAATAACAATGTTTATGTCCCCCAGTCTATACTGGGGGACATACATGTATTGTTTTTGCCCTGTCTGTTGGTTTGTTGGTTTGTTGATTTGCACAAACTTTAACATTTGGCCATAACTATTGCAATATTGAAGATAGCAACTTGATATTTAGCATGCATGTGTATCTCATGGAGCTGCAATTTTGAGTGGAAAACGGTCAAGGTCATCCTTCCAGGTCAAAAGCCTCAAAAGGGGACATAGTGTTTCACAAACACATCACTTGTTTTACATATATCTTTATTTGTGTCGCATACAATATGGTGGTTATTATTATCCCCCGCCAATGGCAGAGGAATACTGTTTTGGCGTTGTCCGTCCGTCTTTTCGTCTTTCCGTTCGTCCGGCACTTTTGTGTCCGGAGCCATGTCATGGAAGTGCTTTGGTGCATTTTATTGAAACTTGGTATGAGTATATATATGGATATGAGGATGATGCATGCCAAATGGCATTGTACACCATCTGTTATTTACGGAGTTATGGCCCTTTGTATCGTAACACAAATGCTTTTTTAGCTGAGTGTCAAATATAACACTTTTGTGTCCAGAAGCATATTGGCGGGGGATATCAATTCAACGAATTTGCTTGTTAAATATGGAAACATAGCCTTGAATGCAAGTCCTATTTTCAACTTCACCAGACGATGTTGACCCATTTATTGATTTACACAGCAGAGAAACACTGGCCAATTAAGCCTTTGCAAAGAGATCATTTGGAAATCGTATCACAGAATGCCTATTCATTTCGAAGGTCAATGTTTCAGGGGGCATTTTCTCGAATTAGCCAAGAGATTGTTTGATTTTATTCATTCAGACATACTGGCGGGAAATTTATTTTAAATTTGATTGGCTTCTGAGAAGGTCGTGAAAGGTCAAAATTTATGTCATGTTAAACAGCTAGGCCGAAAAAAATGTTTACCTGATTATTAAGATTCTGTGTTTTATGCCATTAAATTTGAATCCCAATATGCTGGGAAAAAAAATCACCTTCTTTGCAGTAATGATTTTTGTTAACTTTTTATATATTTTTGTACTTTGAAATTTTTACTTATTTTCAGCTGACATGCACTACTTTGAAATTTTCAAAGTCCAACAGTTACTAAAAAGCTTGCGCAAGCTTGCATCCAAAAAAGCTTGCGCAAGCTTGCACAAGCTTGCAGAAGCTTGCAGAAGCTTGCAGAAGCTTGCAGAATTTTGTATTAAAATACTTGCAAGCTTGCGCAAGCTTGCCGCAAGCTTGTACAAAGTAAAATTTAGCTTCGCAAGCTTGCGGCGAGCTTGCCGCAAGCTTGCCACGAGCTTGCCGCAAGCATTCATTTTGGTTTGGGTACTGACCTATTGTGTAGACTGCTATCTAGTGCTGCAACAATATACCGGTATATCGGTATATATCGCAATACGCAATCTGAATATTGTATTGCGATGCGATTTTCATCATACCGGAGTAGCGTTGTTACATCGGAGCATTCGTTCGATGCTTTTGAACAGATTATCGTTGAATTAATTGCAAACGGCTGTAAATGTTTCGTTCGATTCTGAATTGAGCATTATTAAATTTGTAATCCGAATTTCGGAAATACGCTTCCAAATTTTACTGCTAATGCAACAATAAAAAATTCTAGCGTCAAATAAAAAGTGCTTTATCCTTTGTCTCAATAAAAAGCGCGCGAAAATTATACAGACATGTAGAACGTCGCATGGAAAGTATGGGTGTATTTTGTGTTGTATAAAAATGGGAACATCACGTCAGGTGAATTACGCGTGTTCAGTGGAAAAAAACGCCCCGGTTGGACGTTATTTCATCACATCTTCAAATATTAACAAATGCCAAAATGTATTTGATACTTAAGAAAATTTGCAAATGTTTGTGTTTCTTGTTATTCTTGAGCACATTTATAGTAAATATTTACCAGAATTTGCTTTAAAACTGGAATATACGGGATTATCGGGTAATTGGCAAGTTATAATTTTGGTACAAGTTAGCAATATATTGCGATATATTGCAATACGGGTTTTTGAACTAACAATATATTGCAATACGGTTTTTGGCGTATTGTTGCAGCACTACTGCTATCTGCGGTGTTTTGACAAAAGGGATTAACATGTGTGAATGTCACTCTGCCGATTTGGTCCATAATTACTGGTAAACATTGTTTTGAATGTCGGCGCATTAGAATACAACTGTGAATATTTAATGCAACAATCAACTCAATAGTTACCACCTTCTTTTAGCAATCAATGGAATAACCTACCTACAAAGAGAAAATAAATGCATTAGTGAGCAGAGAATCGACTTTGTTCCGACAATTAAAACCATTCCTTATGCACTCGTTGAACGTGTTTACTTGAGTAAGTTATGCCTTCAAACAGGAAGCGGCTTTTCTTTGATAACGTCAAACTGTCAATCCACACAGATTTGCGAGACTTTCATGGTCCTTGGTCATTTGTTTACATGTTCAGTATAGAAAAAACACCTGCTTACATGAAAACTTTGGATTAAATTATCAAAATAAAAACAATGTTGCAAACTGTGATTATATTAATTGGTAAGTATCAGTTAAAAGACGACGTTTTGTTTGTCATAAATCAATGAGTTTTCTATACAACTACTTCTACAACCACGTGGGGATCGATCTATCTTGGTTGTTTTTTTAATGGTAAATTATATATATATATATATTTATATATATATATATATATATATATATGTACTTGTAATACATGTAAATGTAATTTTATTTGAAAATCAGGAAGTAAAACAAAGTTAAATTGATCGTTATTTCGTAAAACGCGGAGTTTCCCCCGCGTTGCCAACGCCGAGGGCCGCCGCGTCAGCTTATCAGTTATGCCGATCGTTAACCACCGCGTCCAAAATCATGCAAACGCCGCGTATCGCGGGATTTTCTTAATCTCCCTCCAGGTCAATCCCCGCGGAGTAACGAGGGAAATTGGGGAAAACGCTTGGAGTGTACTGTAATATGAAATGTTCAAATCTTCAGTTGGGCATTTGTTTAGGATAGTTTGGCAATCCAGAGTTTCTAACATACATGTAGAAACTAACTTATATTTTGTATGCCTAAGCCTTATTAAAACAATTTTGTGCTGCATTTAAGCTGCATCACAAGGTTGTATTGAACATGTAATCCCTATTGACTGACAGAATTACAAGCATGGCTGGTACATATTTTTCCTCTTATGTTTGAACTTATATACATATAATCTGAACCCTATAATTATTTTGGTATTTAGCTTTCTCACACAACTTAATACAAATCTTTTTAATGGGTATGGAATTTCATTTAAAGTAACACATACATGTAATGACATACATGTACAAGTGTAAATACTGTAATATGCATGGGAAGATATAAATTACTTATTAGCTAGGGCTATGAAAATACATTTATTTATCAGCGCGGTCTTATCAAGTTAGCTCCCTATTACATATTAGTTTTCATATTATTAATAATTGTTTGAATATATTATTTTGATTATTATTAAATAGTATCATTAGTATTAAAATAAAATGTCTTCGATGAGGAATAAATTAAAAACACTTTAAAACTTAGCTGAAGTATTTTGACCCCTAAACATTTCATTCAACCCTTAAAAATGTCAAGCACGGGGCTATTTGACTCCAGGTTTTAAAAATCTATTGAAATCCATGACACAAAACTTTCAATTGGCAGCTTTTTGGCTGTCTGAAATGCTTCAATCTTTTTTAGCTTAACCCTTTCCCACTTAGAGGCAAAGTGAAAATTGCTACGTGCAAACAGCATAAAACCAGAACAGCCTGCAAGTAACTCACAGTCTGTTCAGGTTTTATGCTGTTTGTTGCTCATCAGTATCTAATGGTTGAAAATGAAGCTTTTAAAACTTGAATCTAGTAAGAAAGGTTTTCAGTTAAATATTACTTTCAAAGAGACAGAAAACACGCCAGAATATGTATCTAAGTGAAAAAGGGCTCACTGCATACTGTGTTCAGGGTGAGCTGTTGGTTGTAGAACATCCTAACCAATAGGCTGATGACACTTCACCTGAATTAATTTTTTTCGTTGGCCCTCTTTTTAAGGTGTCAGCTGTAAAGTTACCAAACTAAAAGATTTTGGTATATTTTTTTTTAATCGAAAATCCTCTTTGAAGTCCAGGTCAAGTGATGATTACTTGGTGTGTAACATTATTGGACCTCTACTATCGGTATATTTGTGCAAAACTTGCTTCTGGTGTCAAAATTGGTCACACCTCCTGATGCGAAGCAGCATCATGTGATGTATACAGACTCATACAATAAATGAGTGAACATCTCTGAAACTGCAAGTCAAGAGTTTAATATTTATGATGATTTGTATGCACTTATTTAAAGACTATAAGACACTATATCAGGGGTTTTTATCTGATTTTGGGGAAAGGGCCTGGCCTTATTTGAGGGGAAAAAATCGCGCGAAAAGCCGGATTTTGGGGGGAAAAATGACGCGAAACGCCAGATTTTGGGGAAAATAAGGAAAATTTTAAATAATCACTTCAACATATTTTACTGTTTTTAAAACAAATTCAAGGCAACAGATAATTTAATGATGCAATATTTTGTATTTTCTACACTGGATCAGGTTAACTTATGTATTTAAAGGTTAAAAAAAAAAAAAAAAAAAAATTTTAGGGGAAATATTTCTGTCAGAGGGGGAAAAAAAAATCTAGGGGAAAGGGCCGAAATTCGGCGGGTCTTTCAGAAGGAAAAAAAACCCTGTATATGTAGTCATAAAGTGACTCTGGGGCATGGCCAGTTTTAACCAAAGAGGCATGTTTTGAACCATCTTGGCACTTTTGTTTAGATATTTTGAGTATATACATTCATGTATGTACATGTAGGTACGTGTATGAAATTTATGACTGTTTGTATTGTTTATCTGTCAGGTAGTATTAATTATTCTTCTACCTTATGAGAAAATATGACATTTCTGCAGGGAAATAACAGCAGTGAAAATAAACAAATTGTTCTTTTCACTGGTGAAAAGAACACATTTTCGGAACTCCCTTTGCTATTTTTAGATTATCATAAATACTTGATTTTTTTTCAATGATCACGAGTAAATTAAAATCGACATTCCACCGAATCCAACAAATTTTCTTTTTATTTTATGCTTTTTCAACGTTTATTTACATTTTAAAAGAGTTTAACTGGAGAATTTCACTGGTATAATGATGTCATTACGTCAAACTAATGATGTCATTTTGTGTTTTGAATTGTATTGAGGCAGGCCACGGGAAAAAGTAACTTTTCAGCCAAAGGGAAACAGCTGTTAATTATTTTCTTGAAAAAAAGGGGCATAAAAGAAACAAAAAATGTGTTCATGTCAGTGTAAGATCGTTTGTTATTTCACTCGTGATCATAGAAAAATAATGTTTTCTATGATCACTTGTGAAATAACAAACAATCTTTCACTGACATGAACAAATATCCTCTATTAGTTTAATAAGATAAGTTTTTATAACGAAATGTAAGTCCTTGGTGTGAATTCAAAAAGTACTTAGATTATGCAAAATCTAATGTATTCTACATAAAAAATGATCAAAAATAAATGATCAAGTAAGCAATATTTGATTTCATTTAGGCCAACATACCTTAAGACACGGTAATTTATCAATGCATAGAATTTTCTTAAAGGTTTCCTACAAAGCTTTTTGAATACGGTCTCTGGCCCACACTTGATGAATATATTTGTTTATTTAATATTTTTTAATGGTTTATTATAATATATATAATAAAGAAAACTATCTGTGATTGAAAACACTAATTCACTTTTCATACTGAGTGAAGCATAACAACAACTTTTCAATAATTTGTTCACTGTTAAACTGTTAATATTTTTCCTTAATAACTGCTTTACATTCTGAATTTTTATTGTTTTGGTTCTTATCATGCAACATTTAGTTGATTTCCCTATGCAGCTTTATTAATTAATCCTTTCCCACTCAGAAGCAAAGTGAAAATGGCTATGTGCAAACAGCATAAAACCAGAATAGAGTAACTTGCAGTCTGTTCAGTTTTATGCTTTTTGCTGCTTATCAGTAACTAAGGGTTGGAAATGAAGCCTTTTAAACTTTAATTTATAGTAAGAAAGGTATTTCATTAATTGAATGTTACTTTCTAAGGGACTACAAATGCCTCACAATACATATCTAAGTGGTAAAGGGTTAATTAAACCTCAGTGTAAATTATTTTGAAAACACTGATTTGATTTTATTTTCTTACGAAAAAATACCAATTTCCAAATTTTAGTCAAAACAATGGGATTTTTCCTAGCCAAAATGGCCCTGGCCCTATTCCCAAAATATCTACATGTATATAAATTTCAGGAGGCCTTCAGTGCCTTCCACAATGAGCTGGACCAAGTGCGCAAGTACCTGAAACCCCTGCACGTCGGTACACTCAAGAATCACGAGGACAACGAGATGAACAAGGACTTCCGTATGTTGAAGCAGGCAGCCATCAAGATGGTGAGCATGTTATCAGTGTATACCACCAAGTTAGCGTTTAAATGTCATAGATAACATTTGTTATGTACAAAGATATGCCCTTAAAGTACTGAGTTTGGCGATATATAACATAGCAGACAGCTTCATGTATCAAAATGGTGAGCATGTCATTAGGGTATACCATGATTTAAGAGTTAAAAGGTCTAAGATATCATTTTTTGTGACCAGACTGTGGCCACTCATAGTAGCAAGTAAACAATCTTGATAACAGATTGTTTGATACAAGTATAATTTGTTGTACATGATGTCCTGAATTTAAATTATCTTTTTGATGGCTTGAATTGGTACATTTGTATTCTCTCATTCATACACATTGAAGCAAAATATTTTCCCCGTGCCATGCCTGTTTAAGTGTATCTTCCCTGGTCCTCGGGGCTGATAATGTCAAGTTCTTCCTGTTCAATGGCCAGTTTAGAGCCAAGTGTTAATGAATGGTTTTACTTCCTGCTTTATTCAAGTGTTCTCTTAATTCAAGGGCAAGTTTAAGCAAGTGTTCGAAGCATTATATTACCAGTTTGAATAAAGTGTTATTTTCTATTGATGGCCTGTTTTGATCAAGTGTTTTCTCCATTCCATGTCCTGCAATAATCAAATGTGTGCTCCTTTCCTGGGCCTGTTTAAGCCAAGTGTTTCTCTATTGCACCTGGGCCTGTTTAAGCCAAGTGTTTCTCTATTGCACCTGGGCCTGTTTAAGCCAAGTGTTTCTCTATTTCACCTGGGCCTGTTTAAGCCAAATGTTTCTCTATTGCACCTGGGCCTGTTTAAGCCAAGTGTTTCTCTATTGCAACTGGGCCTGTTTAAGCCAAGTGTTTCTCTATTGCAGAACCTTATTTAAGGAGGAAAGTTTGTTCTACATTCCAGGGCCTGTTTGTGCAAAATATTATGTTCTCTTTTTTGTGCCAATTTTTTTTCACAATTCCATGAACAATTTTAGCCAAGTTTTTGTCTATTGACAGCCTGTTTAAACTCTCAACCACTCAGATATGCATATTGATGTGTTTTAGTCCTTTAGAATTTTTTTTAGCTCACCTGATTGCTCAGTTGAGCTTTTGTGACCGGTCTTTGTCCGTCTTACGTCCGTCCGTTAACATTTGTTCATAAACACTCTAGAGGCCACATTTATTGTCCGATCTTCATGAAACTTAGTCCGAAGCTTCGTCCTAATAAAATCTCGGTCGAGTTCGAAACTCGGTCATGTCGGATCAAAAACTAGGTCACTAGGTCAAAAAAAAGAAAAAACTTTTAAACACTGTAGAAGTCACATTTTCTGCCCAATCTTCATGTAACTTTGTCAAAATGTTTGTCTTAATAATATGTTGGTTGATTTCAAAAGTGGTTCAGGTGCGTTGAAAAACATGGCCGCCAGTGGGCGGGGCAGTTTTCCTTATTTGGCTGTAGAGAAACCTTGTAAACACTCTGGAAGTCACAATTTTTGCTCAATCATCATGAAAATTGGTCAAAACATTGGTTTTATTGATTTCTCAGACAAGTTTGAAAATGGTCCAGATCGGTGAAAAAACATGGCCGCCAGTGGGCGGGGCATTTTTCTCAATATGTATAGAGTGAAAACATGTGAACACTCTAGAAGTCACATTTTGTGCCCAATTTTCATGACATTAGGTCAGAACATTTGTTTCCTTGATACGAGAGTTTAGTTGGAAAATGGTTCCGGTCAGTTGAATAACATGGCTGCCGGGGTGGGGCAGTTTTCTTATATTTATATTGTAAAAAAAGGCTTGTGAACACTCTAGAACTCACATTTTTTTGCCCAATCATCATGAAACTTGGTGAAAAGATTGGTTTTATATATATCTCAGATGAGTTTGCAAATGGTCCCGATGGGTCAATAAACATGGCTGCCAGGGTGGTCGGGCAGTTTTCCTTATGTGACTATATAGAGAGAAACCTTGTGATAGAACACTATAGAAGTCACATATTTTGCCTAATCAGTGTGAAACTTAGTCAATACATTGGTTTTATTGATTTCTTGGACAAGTTGGAAAATGGCTCAGATTGGTAAAACACACTTTTTAGCTCACCTGATTGCTCAGATGAGGTTTTAGGTTTGGTCTTTGTCCACTGTCTGCTCGTCCACATTAGTTTGTAAACACTCTAGCATTCACATTTCTCAAGCATTCTTTATCAAAGTTGCTGAAAAATCTCAGTCAAGTTTGATGATGAGCAAAATCACATAATTAATGCCATAATTATTGCCCTTAGATTGTCTAAATTTTCATTATATTATACAAAATCCTTGTAAGCAAAGTTTGATGTTTGGTAAGGGGGTCAACTCAAAATATAGGTCACCATTTCAAATCTTACAAAAACAAAAACACTCCCTATGCCAGAGTTTTGGTTCAATAATGATGAAACTTGACCAGGATGTTTGTCTGGTCAATATCTAGGTCAAGTTTGACATTAGGTTAAGATTGAATGAACTGACTCCTCTCAGGTGAGCAAACTAGGGCCATCTTGGCCCGCTTATTATTAAATTTGACCTTTCAAGTTTTAAAGCAAGTGTTAAGACAGCATTACTCACAGGCTGTTCTGGTTTTATACTGGTTGAACATATGCATTTTCATTTTGATTCTGTTTGAAAAAGGGTTAACTAAGTGCTCTCACCTTCCATTGCAGGGCCTGTTTGAGCCAAGTTTCACCTTCTACTCGCTGATACTGTCCCACATTGTGCTGTTACTGGCCGGCTCCTATGTGGTCCTCTACATGTACTCTCTCCTTACATTGCAGGCCCTGTTTGAGCCAAGTTTCACCTTCTACACACTGATACTGTCCTACATTGTGCTGTTACTGGTCGGCTCCTATGTGGTCCTCTACATGTACTCTCTCCTTACATTGCAGGGCCTGTTTGAGCCAAGTTTCACCTTCTACTCGCTGATACTGTCCCACATTGTGCTGTTACTGGCCGGCTCCTATGTGGTCCTCTACATGTACTCTCTCCTTACATTGCAGGCCCTGTTTGAGCCAAGTTTCACCTTCTACTCGCTGATACTGTCCTACATTGTGCTGTTACTGGTCGGCTCCTATGTGGTCCTCTACATGTACTCTCTCCTTTCATTGCAGGCCCTGTTTGAGCCAAGTTTCACCTTCTACACACTGATACTGTCCTACATTGTGCTGTTACTGGTCGGCTCCTATGTGGTCCTCTACATGTACTCTCTCCTTACATTGCAGGCCCTGTTTGAGCCAAGTTTCACCTTCTACACACTGATCCTGTCCTACATTGTGCTGTTACTGGCCGGCTCCTATGTGGTCCTCTACATGTACTCTCTCCTTACATTGCAGGCCTTGTTTGAGCCAAGTTTCACCTTCTACACACTGATACTGTCCTACATTGTGCTGTTACTGGTCGGCTCCTATGTGGTCCTCTACATGTACTCTCTCCTTACATTTCAGGCCCTGTTTGAGCCAAGTTTCACCTTCTACACACTGATCCTGTCCTACATTGTGCTGTTACTGGCTGGCTCCTATGTGGTCCTCTACATGTACTCTCTCCTTACATTGCAGGCCTTGTTTGAGCCAAGTTTCACCTTCTACACACTGATACTGTCCTACATTGTGCTGTTACTGGTCGGCTCCTATGTGGTCCTCTACATGTACTCTCTCCTTACATTGCAGGCCCTGTTTGAGCCAAGTTTCACCTTCTACACGCTGATACTGTCCCACATTGTGCTGTTACTGGCCGGCTCCTATGTGGTCCTCTAAATGTACTCTCTCCTTACATTGCAGGGCCTGTTTGAGCCAAGTTTCACCTTCTACACACTGATACTGTCCTACATTGTGCTGTTACTGGCCGGCTCCTATGTGGTCCTCTACATGTACTCTCTCCTTACATTGCAGGCCCTGTTTGAGCCAAGTTTCACCTTCTACACGCTGATACTGTCCCACATTGTGCTGTTTCTGGTCAGCTCCTATGTGGTCCTCTACATGTACTCTCTCCTTACATTGCAGGCCCTGTTTGAGCCAAGTTTCACCTTCTACACACTGATACTGTCCTACATTGTGCTGTTACTGGTCGGCTCCTATGTGGTCCTCTACATGTACTCTCTCCTTACATTGCAGGCCCTGTTTGAGCCAAGTTTCACCTTCTACACACTGATACTGTCCTACATTGTGCTGTTACTGGTCGGCTCCTATGTGGTCCTCTACATGTACTCTCTCCTTACTTGCAGGCCCTGTTTGAGCCAAGTTTCACCTTCTACACACTGATCCTGTCCTACATTGTGCTGTTACTGGCCGGCTCCTATGTGGTCCTCTACATGTACTCTCTCCTTACATTGCAGGCCCTGTTGTTTGAACCAAGTTTCACCTTCTACACACTGATACTGTCCTACATTGTGCTGTTACTGGCCGGCTCCTATGTGGTCCTCTACATGTACTCTCTCCTTCCATTGCAGGGCCTGTTTGAGCCAAGTTTCACCTTTTACACGCTGATACTAGCCCACATTGTGCTGTTACTGGTCGGCTCCTATGTGGTACTCTACATGTACGGGAATGTGTGGTGGGCCGTGCTTCTCTCCCTTGCGATGTTCTCCGTTGCACAGGTAATATAAAATGGCTTAATCCTATATTACTAATATCAGTATTTTGAGGCCATTTTTAGTGCCTTTTCCAACGGTAAGATACTGATGAGTAGCAAACAGCATAAAATCTGAATGGACTGCGATTTACTCACAGGCTACTCTGGTGTAAAGATGGTTGCAAAAAGCCGTTTTCACTTTGCTTGTGAGTTGGAAAGGTTGAAAAGGTCAACTGCTTAGCGGAAAAATATTGATCTGAAAGTTGAAAATTCAGATTTATTTAATCAATGAATATGTTTTCTTTGTTTTGCTGTTTTACTTTTTTGAACATTCTACATGTATGCTTTATACTTGTGTTTTTTTTTGCATTCAAAAATTGAAAGTGAATGTCTAGTATGTTTTAAATGAATTTTTTATGTTGTATACAATTGCAGAAATAAATAATAGTCCTATTGTGTTTGGGTTGCAAGAATGTAGAGATTAATTGGTAAAACATTCTTCATTGCACAAATCATTGTGCTTTCTATACTCTGAAATGATAAAAACATGTATGTATTCCACAACAAGGAGAAATCACATCCAGCAACTGTGAAACTTTGCATTAGTTAAGACGAACAATGATTTTGTAAATATGCTCATGTGATGAACAATATTTGTTTAATCTTTAATTATCTGGTGTAGTACCCATTGTGACCTTTTGTGTATTTGTTCATATTCAATAGAGATGTTACAATACTATGTACTCAGTCCTATGTCATTGTTTACATAGCAATCATGTGAACATTGTTGTATTTGTTAACAATGTAAGTTACGCATTTCATAAGTTTGAGCTATTTTTGTGCAATGAAGGGCAATTTTAAACTGTGGATTGACGAGGATCATCTTGCATTTTTTTTACATGTGAATGTTCGAGAAAGGTCTTCAGCTTTGAGGAAAATATTACAATTACGGCAATTAGGGAATACAGTTCATGTGCCTATTAGTTTTTTTTATGCCCCCGAAGGAGGGCATATAGTGATTGGACTGTCCGTCTGTCTGTCCGTCTGTCCGTAACACTTTGTGTTTAGGTTTCGAAAAATGCTCATAACTTCTATGTCCCTTGAGATGTAACCTTCATTTTTGGTATGCATGTGTATATGGACAAGGCCTTTCCATACACACACAAATTTTGACCCCTGTAACCTTGACCTTGAACAATGGGTCTGTGTTTAGGTTTCAAAATCTGCGTTAAGGTTTCCAAAACTGCTCATAACTTCTATGTCCCTTGAGATATAACCTTCATATTTGTTATTCATGTGTATATCGACAAGACTTTTCCATGCGCACACAAATTTTGACCCCTGTGACCTTGACCTTTAACTTGGGGTCCGCGTTTAGGTTTTGATAAATGCTCATAACTTCTATGTCCCTTGAGATATAACCTTCATATTTGGTATGCATGTGTATATGGACAAGGCCTTTCCATACGCACACAATTTTTGACCCCTGTGACCTTGACCTTTAACAATGGGTCTGCGTTTAGGTTTAAAAATCTGTGTTTAGGTTTCGAAAAATGCTCATAACTTCAAAGTACCTTGAGATATAAACTTCATATTTGGTATGCATGTGTATATGGACAAGGCTTTTCCATATGCACACAAATTTTGACCCCTGTGACCTTGACCTTGAACTTAGGGTCCGCGTTTAGGTTTTGAAATCTGCGATTAGGTTACGATAAATGCTCATAACTTCTATCAAAGCGTTTATAGGGGGCATATGTCATCCTATGGTGACAGCTCTTGTTTTATCTGCATTTAAAACAATACACGGACTCAAGAGCGTATCAAATAAGCCTTTGGCTTTAGAAGCAATCAAACTAAAATAGATGGGTTTGAACTAAAACAATACATGTTTTTAGACGAATTATATATTATATGTGTCTGGTGTATTGTTATACCCCATTCAAGGAAGTAGAAATGGATACACCAAATTGATTGGATGTTTCAGTCTTTCAAGAGATAAGACATTAAGACCAAATCTCCTACTATTTGCTATGCAAATGTTTAATACTTGCCTGCATTTGTCCACTTTTGTTCTATATGCTGTGAAATTGTTTAAAGTTTCCCTGTTTGCACTCTAGTATTTAAATATCCAATTAATACAGCTTTCTTCATATTATGCCATTCTGCGTCTAATAGGGTCAATGTGACAATATTAGTGCTTTCCATGTCTAGGCCATGTGTCTAAGGCCTGCTTTCGGTAGTTAGTCGTCATGGTAACAATATGAGCCCCTTTCTGGGAAAGCTTGGCCTAATGCATGTGCTTAGTGTCATCACAGTCCAGTTTTTCCAGAACAAAGCTCAATTTATCAAGGGTTGTTTTGATTCCCTTTTTTCTATTGCTGTCCCACAGGTGCAGGCCGCATGGACCCAGCATGACTTTGGACACCTGTCTGTGTTCAAGACGTCCACCCTGGACCACTTCATGCACCATCTTGTCATGGGCCTGATGAAGGTAGAACAGGGCCTGTATTCACCTAACAATTTGTAGACACCAGTGCTTTAATTTTGAGTAAAATCCTGGACCACTTCATGCACCATCTGGTCATGTGACTGATGAAGGTGGAACAGGGCCTGTATTCCTCAAACAATTCGTTGAAATCAGTGCTTTAATTATACCCACATTACCATTGGTAATGGGGGCTATATAGGAGTTACTTTGTTGGTTCGTCGGTCTGTAGGTTTGTCAGTCTGTCCCGAATTTTCATCTCATCTTCACCAAACGTGGTCACAAGTTGTATCTAGATGATGTTTAGGTCAAGTTTGAATATGGGTCACGCCAGGTCAAAAACTTGGTCACGGGGTCACTTAGTGTGTTTTAAACCAAAAGTTTGTCCGGCCCATAACTATGTCATTTATCATTTGATTCTAAAATAACTTGGTACATTTGTTCACCATCATGGGACGGTGTGTCGTGTGAAAAAAGTACATCGATATCTCCAAGGTCAAGGTCACACTTGGAGTTCAAAGGTCAAATTCTTGTTTGGGCCATAACTTTATCATTTATTGTGAGATTTTTAAATCATTTAGCAAATTTTTTCACCATCATATGCACCAAATGTGCCTTATTTGTTCAAGTCTAATCATAATGAGGTAACTGGTCAGTGCTATTAACACTAACAGCACCTTTTTTCAAAATTTTCTGTCAAAAGTTAGCCTGTACTGTTAGTCCAACAGGTATTCAATCAAATCTTTAAACACGTCTTCAGTGTCATTATGTGTGGTCAGTAGATGTAGAGTATATGATGTAGAAATGTAGATGTCAGAAACAGGAGACCCACACATTTACAGAACTGCTTGCACTATATTTATGTTAAATTGATTGTTCATAATTCTCAGGTTAAAACAGTTTTTTTTTTAGCTCACCTGAGCGATAGCTCGAGGTGAGCTATTGTGATCACTCAGCGTCCGGCGTCCGTCCATCCGTCTGTAAACAATTTGTAAACATCTTCTTCTACTAAACCATTGAGCCAATTTCAACTAAATTTCATGTGGAGCATCCCTAGGTCATGGGACAAAAGAATTGTTAAAAAAAATTTGATCGCATAACCAAGATGGCCGCCATGACCATATATGGTAAAAACCTTAAAAAATCTTCTTGTCAGAAACCGCTCATCAGATTTTCAAAAAATTTCACAGGGATGACCTTTGAAGGCTCCCCTGAAAAAGTTGTTCAAAGAAATTTGATTTGTCAAAAAACATGGCCGCAGGAGCTCGTTGAACTTTGCATGTTTATTCGTGTTTGCCTATTTTGTGAAAACTTTCGAAAATCTTCCACATTTTTTGTCCGATCCTTTCTAAATTTGCACAGTGTCTTTATATCAATGAGGACACGAACCCTACAAAAAATGAGCATTATTGGTCCATGAAGTACAGAATTACCTCCCCTTGAATTGAGAAAATGGTGTTTATGCAATGAAGTCCAAATTTTTCATCCAATTCTTTCCAAACTTGTAAGGATTTAGCATGGTTCAAACAAGGGAAACAACTACGGTTTATGCATGTTCTTTTTATTACAGATTTGCCTCCCTTTAATTCATTCAAAATCTCATTTACAGCAGAGATTCCAATCTGACCTGTAAATGAGCCCCATATTTACTGCCAGTGCTAGGTTACCTTTTCCCATTTGATCATTCTTATGTATTGGTTTTGTAATGCTGCTACTGCTTCTGCTACTGCTACTGCTACTACTACTACTACTACTACTACTACTACTACTACTACTACTACTACTACTTCTACTACTACTACTACTACTACTACTACTACTTCTACTACTACTACTACTACTTCTACTACTACTACTACTACTACTACTACTACTACTACTACTACTACTACTACTACTACTACTACTACTTCTACTGCTACTACTACTACTACTAGTACTACTACTACCACCACCACCACCACCACCACCACCACCACCACTCTACTATTACTACTTCTACTACTACTGCCACTACTACTACTACTTTTAACCACTACTACTACTACTACTACTACTACCACTACTACTACTACTACTACTACTACTACTACTACTACTACTACTACTACTTCTACTACTACCACTACTACTACTACTACTTCTACTACTACTACTACTTCTACTACTACTGCTACTACTACTACTACTACTACTACTACTACTACTACTACTACTACTACAACTACTATTACTACTACTACTACTACTACTAATACTACTACTACTACTACTACTACTACTACTACTACTACCACTACTACTACTACTACTACTACTACTACTACTACTACTACTACTACTACTACTACTACTACTACTACACCACCACCACCACCATTCACAGTGACAAAAAACGTATTCACACAATGGCTGCTACTACAACTTATAGCCCATATAGGGGGGCATGCATGTTTTACAAACAGCCCTTGTTTCTATGGGATTTTAACCACAACTGTTCATGTTTATCTCCGACACCTGTCATGAAGTGACACGGTGAGCTTATGTGATCGTGTGATGTCCGGCGTCCGTTGTGCGTGCCTGCGTTTGTCTGTGCGTCCGTCCGTCAACAATTTGTTTGTGTAGACAGTAGAGGTCACAGTTTGCGTCCAATCTTGATGAAATTTGGTCAAAATGTTTATCTTGATGAAATCCGGTTTGGGATTGTATTTGGGTCATCTGGGGTCAAAAACAAGGTCACTAGGTCAAATAATAGAACAACCTTCTGTAGACAATAGAGGTCACAGTTTTCATCCAATCTTTACGAAATTTGGTCAGAATGTTTATCTTGATGAAATCTGGGTTGGGATTTTATTTGGGTCATCTGGGGTCAAAAACTAGGTCACTAGGTCAAATAATAGAAAAACCTTGTGTAGACATTAGAGATCACAGTTTTCATCCAACCTTTATGAAATTTGGTCAGAATTCTTGATGAAATCTGGGTGGGATTGTATTTGGGTCATCTGGGGTAAAAATCTAGGTTAAATAAATAGAAAAACCTTGTGTTGACTATAGAGGTCACAGTTTTCATCCAATATTTATGAACTGTGGTCAGAATGTTTATCTTGATGAAATCTGGATTGGGATTGTATTTGGGTCATCTAGAGTCAGGAACTAGGTCACTAGGTCAAATCATAGAAAAACATTGTGTAGACAATAGAGGTCATAGTTTTCATCTGATCTTAATGAGTCAGGTGAGCAATTCAGGGCCATCATGGCCCTCTTGTTTTGTCTAGTAGCAACACTGTAACGCAACACTTGAATACTGACACAGTATCCACTCATATCACCTTTGCTTTAACCTTGACCTTTCCCCTGAAACAGGCTATCCTGTACCAGTCAGGGGCATGTGTGATTAAAAAACACAAATTCTGGTTAGTAAACAGATTTGTATACTCTTCAGGGAGAAAGTATAGAAGAGTCACTCTGTTGATAGATAGATGTAGGTTTGTTTGTCCTCTGAAGTTTGTGGATCAAACTACTCTTACATTTCTCAAGTGATTACATTGAAATTTCACATACCTGGTATGTTATCACCATGAAGTGTTGATGTGTTCAACACCTTTTTGCTAGGGCGGTGAACCATACACTCCTGACATATTTTGCATCAAACATAGTTAAAAAAGAGGTGTGAGTCTCGTTTGTGACTAAGCTGTAGCTGTTTCTAAACCACAACTACTGCGCACTGTGAACCAACTTTTTTTGTCCCCCACCACTATATTGGGGAAAATATTGTTTTTGCCCTGTCTGTTGGTTGGTTGGTTGGTTGGTTTGTGTGTTTGTTTGCTCCAACTTTAACATTTTGCCATAACTTTTGCGATATTGAAGATAGCAACTTTATATTTGGCATAAATGTGTATCTCATGGAGCTGCACATTTTGAGTGGTGAAAGGCAAAGGTCAAGGTCATTCTTCAAGGTCAAAGGTCAAATATATAGCTTCAAAGCGGTTCAGAAGGGGACATACTCACATAGTGTTTCTGACAAACACATATCTTATTGTATAATAATATATATAATAGGTACTCTATTTTATGACATGTCTTGCAACACATTTAAAGTTACGACCAAAATTGTATGCCCCTTAACTAAAGAGCATGTACAAGTTTAAAAAAATGAATGTCATCTCTAAAATTAAATTATCATGGAAAATGATGATTGACAATTATCCATCTTCTAAATGTGCATTCTACATGTTCCGCAAAATAAGCAAAACAGTTGCTGGCCTTAACGTCTGGTTAATTTTCACCTAATACTGACCCAAAGTCAAATAAATTGACCAGCAACCTCACATAAATATGCCCATGTGTTGCAGGGAGCCTCTGCAAGCTGGTGGAACCACATGCACTACCAGCACCACGCCAAACCGAATGTGGTGAGTAACGCCTTGGTGTGATAATCAGTCTTTTAACCCTTTACCACTTAGATACGTATTTTGATGCATTTGTAATCCCTTATGAAGTTAAATTTAATTAAGATTTATCTTGCTAGATTCAACTTTTAAAGGCTTCGATTCCAACCCTATGATACTGATGAGCAGCAAATAGCATCAAATCTAAACAGGCTGCGAGTTTCGCGCAGCACAGGCTGCAAGTTTCTCGCAGCCTGTTCTGGTTTTATGCTGTTTGCCCATAGCCATTTTCACTTTTCTTTTGAGTGGAAAAGGGTTTAAAGACTACTATATTCCTTATCTGTACGTTACTCAAGCACCATTGCAGTTTTAATTTGAATATAATATCATTAATGATATTAATGAATTTGCATTTATATATAGTCTATGTTATGCTTCCCTGCATTTCGAAAAACCCTCTAATGAACTACATGTTTGTATATTAAAATATTTTACTTTAATTCTTCATATATTTCTGCAATTTTTTATGGTGAGGCTTCTGAAACAGGGCAATGAACAGTTTATTGTTATCCTCACTGTTGATGTCCCGACAGTTCTTAGGCTGATGAAATGCAGAAAATTGCTATTAATAAATTAGCCATGCTCTGTGAAAAGGGGGTTTAATGCACTCCGCACAGGCTAATCAGGGACGACACTTTCGGCCCAAACTGGATTTTTGCTAAGAAGAAACGAACTTTAACAGAAAATATCAGCGGAGAGTGTTGTGCCTGATTAGCCTGTGTGGACTGAACAGGCTAATAGGGGATGTCACTTTATGCATATGCATTAAACTCCCTTTTCACACAGCACGGCTCAAATGTACTTATGAAGGGCACTTTTCATAGGCAAGTATTTGTTTGTAGCTGACAAAACGGTGCAGTATTACATAAGCCATGGTTTTTACTGCCATTTTCGGAATTGTAATACAGCGAAAAGATCCTCCAAAATGCCAAATTTATCAATTTTAAAAACGGCATAACTTGTTTCTATTTAATATGTTTTTAATATTCAAACTTTTCTAAATTAATTAACATGAGAACAACGTTTCTATTAACAAACTATTGATATATAAAGTGTTTGAACATTTGATTGGGTTGCTATTGTATATTCACAGATTGACAAAGACCCTGATGTCCGCATAGATCAGCTGTTTGTCGTAGGTGAGGTGATGCCAGTCAGGGTAAGTGGTAGAAGTCAAATGAGTTGTGCTCTGGGAAAAAGGGGTTTAATGCGTGTGTGTAAAGTGTCGTTCCAGATGAGTGTGTGCAGTCTGCACAGGCTAATCAGGGACGACACTTTCCGCCTTAACTAGATTTTTGCAAGAAGAATTGTTTTTTAAACAGAAAATATAATGAAAGCGGAAATTGTTGTCCCTGTGCAGACTGCACAGGCTTATCTGGTATGACACTTTACGCACATACATTTAACCCCCGTTTCACATTTCACAGCCCAAATAAAGAGATTGATGTGAACTTGTGGCATAGCTATATGTACACTAAGCATTCCCTTGACTCTTTACCACTCAGAGACCCTATTTTACACGTTTGAAGTATCTTATAAAATCAAATTAAATTATAGACCACTTGTACTAGATTCTAGTTTTGAAGGGTTCATTTTCAACCCTAAGATACTGATAAGCAGCAAACATCTTATAACCTGAACAGACTGCGAGTTACTCGCAGGCTGTTCTGGTTTTATGCTGTTTTCACAAAGCCATTTTAATTTTATTTCTGGGTGGAAAAGGTTAAAAGGAAGCTTTTGTATTGAAGGAAAGATTTAATAATAGGAACATGATCCTTTTTCATAATTGAAAAGTTTTACGGTAGTCAATTTTAGCAAAGCAATAAAAAAGACAAGCGAAATCAGGCGTAAAGCTATTGCCCTTATCTTAGTGCAGTCAAAACATCCAGCATTAATATACATGTATGTGACATACTTAATCAATATTGTATGTTTTTTCTACTAAAAACGTGGTGATTTTTTAAAACAAGAACACAATTATCACCTATGAAAATAGTTAACGATCCCAAGTGCTTCATAGTTAAAAATACCAATGAGGCATTATTTTAGAGTCAAAGTATTGCTCACATTATATTTATACCAGCCCTTAAACAAATATTTTTCTTTTTAATGAATACATATTTAATAGCCAAGTCCTATGTACTTTTAATTTTATATTATATTTGATATTATAGCCCTATACCAGCCCTTTAACAAATGTTTGTCTTTCTAATGAAGAACTTTTCAATCACGAAGTTCTATATATATATAGCCCCTCTTGGTAGGATTTCTGTGCATCAAAACCCTTGGTATTGTTCATCGGCCAATAGACAACATGAAATAAATCATTATTTACAAGTTTTCTTTCACAGGTTGCCCAAGAGAGAAAGAAAAGCATGCCATTTAACCTTCAGCACAAGTACTTCTTTGCCTGTGAGTTGTATGTTTATACATTTGTGATGAGAAATCAGTACTGAGGCTCTTCCAATTAATTGCCCTCTTTAGCCCTGTCAGTGCGGGAACCGAATTTTGAAGGCCTTTGCAAACATTTTGGATCCAGATGAGACGCCACAGAATGTGGCGTTACATCAGGATCCAAACTGTTTGCTATTCTGATAGTATTCTTTGAAAAAATTCGAAGAAAATACTATTTTTAGAAATTCAGCAGACGACATTTTAGCAGAAGACAAATTACCCAGCATGCAAAGGGTTAAGCATCAATGGGGCTCTTCCATTTTATAGTCCACTGTACACGGTAGAGGTGGGTATACTTGAAACACCCTTGACTTCTCTCTGTCCATCTGCCCATAGACAAAAACTTACTTGTCCTATTAAGGACTGTTACAACAAACAGCATTCACATTTGTTTTCATGTTACTTATGATAAAAAGTTGTGCACTGTATTGTCTAACATAAGATATTAACAATTTCAAAAGTTATTCCCCTTTTGTGACTTAGAATTTCTGTAACATTATTATTAGAGCTTGTGATATTCGACTCATCTGTGACATGCTATTATTTCACCTGAATTCACTTGATAAAATTTTGAAACCACAAATGTATCAGATCTTTGTGACATACAAAGTTATGATATGTTTGTTGTGGTGGTTGCTTATGATCTGGCCACTTTTACTGCTGCTGGTGTATTCAGAATACCCATGACAAAAGGGATTTTTACATAAGCTGCTGATGTAAATGAGCTAGCTGTGGAAAAAGGGGGCTAAATGTATGTGCTTAAATTGTCATCCCAGATTAGCCTGTGAAATCTGCTAAGGCTAATCAGGAGAAACATTAGCCTGTGTGGAATGTACAGGCTAGTTTGGAAGGATGCTTTATGCACACGTTTTAAACCCCACTTTTTGATAATACGGATCAAATTGTTAAATACAATTAATATCAGATTATAAGTCCCCTACCGGATATCACCGGAGGGGACTAATGGTTTGCGCTTTGTGTGTCTGTCAATCTGTAACACTTTTCTGGATCCTGTGATAACTTTAAAAGTTTTTTTATTCATGAAACTTGGAACATTGATAGATGGCAATATGGACATTATGCACATCATTTCATTTTGTTCCTACGTCAAAAATTCTGATTGCTATGGCAACAAATAAAAAAATATTCTGACAATGGTGGAATTTATGACGATGGTGGAGCTGGTCGGGGACTTTTATTGCTTGGCAATAGTCTTGTTATTTTTTCTTTACCTGTTCCAGTGGGACCTCCGCTGCTCTTCCCAGTTTACTTCCAGTATATGTTGTTTCGGCATGAAGTGACCAGAAAACTTTGGATGGTAAGTTTCCCTACCATTGATAATAACTTTGAAGTTTATTTAACAAAATGCATGTTTTGATACTTTCTTACACAACAATAATTACATGCATTACAACATTGTCAATTATATCAATATTCATTTATATTTATGCCCCCCTTCGAAGAAGAGGGGGTATATTGCTTTGCTCATGTCGGTCGGTCTGTCTGTCTGTCGGTCGGTCTGTCCGTCCACCAGGTGGTTGTCAGACGATAACTCAAGAACGCTTGGCCTAGGATCATGAAACTTCATAGGTACATTGATCATGACTCGCAGATGACCCCTATTGATTTTGAGGTCACTAGGTCAAAGGTCAAGGTCACGGTGACCAGAAATAGTAAAATGGTTTTTGAATGATAACTCAAGAACGCATACGCCTAGGATCATGAAACTTCATGGGTAGAGTGATCATGACTTGCAGATGACCCCTATTGATTTTGAGGTCACTAGGTCAAAGGTCAAGGTCACGGTGACCCGAAATAGTAAAATGGTTTCCGGGTGATAACTCAAGAACGCATACGCCTAGGATCATGAAACTTCATGGGTAGATTGATCATGACTCGCAGATGACCCCTATTGATTTTGAGGTCACTAGGTCAAAGGTTTAGGTCACGGTGACCCGAAATAGTAAAATGGTTTTCGGATGATAACTCAAGAACGCATACGCCTAGGATCATGAAACTTCATAGGTAGATTGATCATGACTTGCAGATTACCCCTATTGATTTTGAGGTCACAAGGTCAAAGGTCAAGGTCATGGTGACCTGAAATAGTAAAATGGTTTCCGGATGATAACTCAAAAGCACTTTGGCCTAGGATCATGAAACTTCATAGGTACATTGATCATGACTTGCAGATGACCCCTATTGATTTTCAGGTCACTAGGTCAAAGGTCAAGGTCACAGTGACAAAAATCGTATTCACACAATGGCTGCCACTACAACGGACAGCCCATATGGGGGGCATGCATGTTTTACAAACAGCCCTTGTTCTTTTTTGCCATGTTTATATCATTTTTGAAGCATCATTGCCATGTATACATGTTCTTGTTTTTTTCAGGAGCTGTTTATTACCCTTTGCTTTGTTTTTGGCTTCTACTACCTGACCATTCCGATTCTTGGATTGAGTACCAGTATAGCCTTCTACTTCTCCTTTAGGTAAGACTTAGGTGTTTGTAACCCCTTAACATCAATAAGTGTAACCCCAAACATGGCTGTGTGTAACCACTGATTGATAAGCCTCCCTTATGTCAATAATTTAGGCTTCACTATATAAAGGTATTCAACTCAAAATGACCCGAAAACAGAGTGCATCGCTTTGAAAAGCTATTACTTCATCAATTGTGCAGCGATTTCCACGAACTTGGTGTTATTAAACGCAATAATGAATTTCCTTTCTGGAAATGTACATATCTTGCAATATTTTTACAAATGCTGGGTCATATTAATAGAAATAACACAATACACAACTAGTGTGACCTACGTGTCATTGATCTAACCCGATCCAAGACTGAAATCTTTATGGAGTAAAAGGCAAGTTCATGGACATCAGTACCATAACTCAATAAAACTTATGAAAAAACATTCTTACCGTTCTTGCCATTACATGATGCATCAAAATTCAATGTCCAGCGCCAATTAAAACTTTTGTTCAAATGTATTTCAGCTTGCTAACATTTTAAACACATGAGCAATTTCATTGGTCAAACGCAAAGGTGTGTCTTTACTCCCTGAAGATTTCATAATTGAACCGGGTCAGATCGTTGATATTTAAAGGAGTGACGAGTAGGTCACAGGCTAACCACCTGTGAGTAGAAGAAGACTTTCCACAAATATAAAAATCAAAATGTTAAAAAAATGTAACATTATTACATCAAAATTTACAAATATGGTCTTCATTTACTGTTGCAGAGACATAAGTTCGCTTTGGGTGAGTCTAACTTCATTTCACAAAAGCTTGACTCAATTAACAGTAATAGGATTAATGAGGGGGACACTTTCCGATTAATGGTATTTTCCATTTTTGTAAGTGCCTTTTTAGTGAAAATCAAGTAAAAGCGGAAAGGTTCATCCCTGATTAGCCTGTTCAATAAGCCCAGAAGGTTGATCCCTGATTAGCCTGTTCAATAAGCCCAGAAGGTTCATCCCTGATTAGCCTGTTCAATAAGCCCAGTTTTACCAGAGTGTAAAGGTTCATCCCTGATTAGCCTGTTCAATAGGCCCAGTTTTACCAGAGTGTAAAGGTTCATCCCTGATTAGCCTGTTCAATAGGCCCAGTTTTACCAGAGTGTAAAGGTTCATCCCTGATTAGCCTGTTCAATAAGCCCAGTTTTATCAGAGTGTTAAGGTTCATCCCTGATTAGCCTGTTCAATAAGCCCAGTTTTACCAGAGTGTAAAGGTTCATCCCTGATTAGCCTGTTCAATAAGCCCAGAAGGTTCATCCCTGATTAGCCTCTTCAATAAGCCCAGAAGGTTCATCCCTGATTAGCCTCTTCAATAAGCCCAGTTTTACCAGAGTGTAAAGGTTCATGCCTGATTAGCCTGTTCAATAAGCCCAGTTTTACCAGAGTGTAAAGGTTCATCCCTGATTAGCCTGTTCAATAAGCCCAGTTTTACCAGAGTGTAAAGATTCATCCCTGATTAGCCTGTTCAATAAGCCCAGTTTTATCAGAGTGTAAAGGTTCATCCCTGATTAGCCTGTTCAATAGGCCCAGTTTTATCAGAGTGTAAAGGTTCATCCCTGATTAGCCTGTTCAATAAGCCCAGTTTTATCAGAGTGTAAAGGTTCATCCCTGATTAGCCTGTTCAATAAGCCCAGTTTTATCAGAGTGTAAAGGTTCATCCCTGATTAGCCTGTTCAATAGGCCCAGTTTTATCAGAGTGTAAAGGTTCATCCCTGATTAGCCTGTTCAATAAGCCCAGTTTTACCAGAGTGTAAAGGTTCATCCCTGATTAGCCTGTTCAATAAGCCCAGTTTTACCAGAGTGTAAAGGTTCATCCCTGATTAGCCTGTTCAATAGGCCCAGTTTTACCAGAGTGTAAAGGTTCATCCCTGATTAGCCTGTTCAATAAGCCCAGTTTTATCAGAGTGTAAAGGTTCATCCCTGATTAGCCTGTTCAATAAGCCCAGTTTTATCAGAGTGTAAAGGTTCATCCCTGATTAGCCTGTTCAATAAGCCCAGTTTTACCAGAGTGTAAAGGTTCATCCCTGATTAGCCTGTTCAATAAGCCCAGAAGGTTCATCCCTGATTAGCCTGTTCAATAAGCCCAGTTTTATCAGAGTGTAAAGGTTCATCCCTGATTAGCCTGTTCAATAAGCCCAGTTTTACCAGAGTGTAAAGGTTCAACCCTGATTAGCCTGTTCAATAAGCCCAGTTTTACCAGAGTGTAAAGGTTCATCCCTGATTAGCCTGTTCAATAAGCCCAGTTTTATCAGAGTGTGGCTCAATTAATAACATGGTCTGCATTTATCATCACAGGTGCATAGAGACCCGCTGGTCCACGTGGGTGTCGTGTGGCTCAAATAATAACATAGTCTGCATTTATCATCACAGGTGCATAGAGACCCACTGGTCCACGTGGGTGTCTTGTGGCTCAAATAATAACATAGTCTGCATTTATCATCACAGGTGCATAGAGACCCACTGGTCCACGTGGGTGTCTTGTGGCTCAAATAATAACATAGTCTGCATTTATCATCACAGGTGCATAGAGACCCATTGGTCCACATGAGTGTTGCAGTCCAACCACATTCCTATACATAAAACATAAAATTTAAGAATCTTGCTCTTGGAAAATAGGGCTATAAGTATGCAGGTAAAGTTTCTTCCCACTGTTGTGGACTTTGGATTAATTTGTTGAAACGTCCAGTCTAGGGGTAAAGTGTAGTCCCACATTGGCCTGTGTTGACTTCACAGGCTTATAGGGACAACACTTTACGCTAATGAATTAAGCCCAGTTTTCACAGATTATATTCGCATCACAGGTGCATAGAGAGCCATTGGTTCACGTGGGTGTCACAGTCCAACCACATTCCGATGAATATCCGTAATGACGAGGCCAATCCCTGGCTGAAGCTGCAGATACATGCAACCTGTAACATCGAGAAGTCTGCGTTCAACGACTGGTTCACCGGACACCTGAACTTCCAGATTGAACACCAGTAATATTGGATTTTTTTATTTTTGTCTAACCAGTCTAAATGTATGATGGACATGTTCAAGAAAACATAGTTTGCTCTTCCTTTCTGTTTGTGTTGATTGTTTAAGGATTTATAAGATTAGTGGACTGAATGGATTCAGGCCAAGGTTTTTTATCGATACTACCGAGATGTAAAAGGCTAATTGACCATCACAATACCGTAATTAATAAACAATTTGCGTCCAATCAAGGGCCCAGAAACTCTTTACAACTGGAAATTTTAGCAGAATCTTACTTATTTAAGCATTTTTAGCTCATCTATTTTTTGAAAAAAAAATATGAGCTATTGTCATCACTTCGGCGTTGGCGTCGGCGTTGGCGTCCGGTTAAGTTTTGCGTTTAGGTCCACTTTTCTCAGAAAGTATCAATGCTATTGCATTCATACTTGGTACACTTACTTACTATCATGAGAGGACTGGGCAGGCAAAGTAAGATAACTCTGGCGTGCAATTTGACAGAATTATGTGCCCTTTTTATACTTAGAAAATTGAAAATTTTGGTTAAGTTTTGCGTTTAGGTCCACTTTTCTCAGAAAGTATCAATGCTATTGCATTCAAACTTGGTACACTTACTTACTATCATGAGGGGACTGGGCAGGCAAAGTTAGATATCTCTGGCGTGCATTTTTACAGAATTATGTGCCCTTTTTATACTTAGAAAATTGAAAATTTTGTTTAAGTTTTGTGTTTAGGTCCATTTTATTCCGTAAGTATCAAAGCTATTGCTTTCATACTTGCAACACTTACTAACTATCATAAGGGGACTGTGCAGGCAAAGTAATGTAACTCTGACTGGCATTTTGACAGAATTATGGGCCCTTTTTATACTTAGAAAATTGAAAATTTGGTTAAGTTTTGTGTTTAGGTCCACTTTATTCCTACAGTATCAAAGCTATTGCTTTCATACTTGCAACACTTATTAACTATCATAAGGGGACTGTGCAGGAAAAGTTATGTAACTCTGACTGGCATTCGGACGGAATTATGGGCCCTTTATACTTAGAAAATTGAAAATTTGGTCATGTTTTGTGTTTTGGTCAACTTTACCCCTAAAGTATCATAGATATTGCTTTCATACTTGGAACACTCGCAAACTATCATAAGGGTACAGTAAAAGGACAAGTTGCATAACTCTGGTTGTCATTTTTACGGATTTATGGCCCTTTTTTGACTTTGAATATATGGTTAAATTTTGTGTTTCGATCCACTTTACTTCTTAATTATCAAGGCTATTGCTTTCAAACTTCAAATACTTTCATGCTATCATGAAGTTACTGTACCTGGCAAGTTGAATTTTACCTTGACCTTTGAATGACCTTGACTCTCAAGGTCAAATTATTAAAATTTGCTAAAATTGCCATAACTTCTTTATTTATGATTAGATTTGATTGATACATGTACTTTGACAAAACTACTCTTACCTGACATACCACAATAGACTCCACCCAAACCATCCCCCGTGCCCTCCCCCCCCTCCCCCCGAATCCCCCTCCTATTTTTTTTTTTTTTTTTAAGATCATCTCACAAATGACCACCACACCCTCACACTATACCCCCCCCCCCCCACCCCCCCCAAATTATTTTTTTTTGAAACGGTTAAAAAACACAAATATTTATTTTTATTATTTTATGTTTGAAATACCGTCATCCTTCGCACCCAAGAATTCCAACCCCACTCCCCCCTACCCGAATCCCCCCCCACTAATTTGTTTTTTTTTTGTTTTTTTTTAAGATCATCTCACAAATGACCACCACTTCCTCACACTATACCCCCCCCCCCCCCCCAATTTCATTTTTTTTTTAAACGGTTAAAAAACACAAATTTTTATTTTTGTTATTTTATGTTTGAAATACCGTCCAACCATCGCACCCAAGAATCCCCCCCTCCCCCATGTTTTTTTTTGTTTTTTTTTGCATTTTTTTTTTCGCATTTTTGGAAAATAATGTAATAAATGTCCACACCCCCACACTATACACCCCTCTTCACTCCACCCCTCTCTCCTTTGTGATTGAAAATGAGAGTCCCTTCACCTTTAAAAAGAATATAGATGAGCGGTCTGCACCCGCAAGGCGGTGCTCTTGTTTGCATCCTGAATCCACTCCCCAACGTTAACAAAAAAAAACCTGAAATATTTGCAATTTGAACAGATGAGATCAGAATTTTTACTACAGCTGGAAGTGTTGAAAAACAAGTTTGCTGATTTCAGCCTTTTCCCCACCATGCCACGGCACAACCTGTACAAGATAGCTCCTCTAGTGAAGTCGTTGTGTGAGAAACACGGCGTGCCATATATTGTCAAGCCTCTCTGGACTTCCTTTGTAGATATCTACAAGTAAGTTGCCTTGTAGTCAACATATACAAGTGAGTAACCATAAAGTCAATATCTATAAGTGAGTAACATTGCAGTCAATATCACTCCTTTTCCATGCCATTTTGGGAAAACTGCAATTTTGGGATTGGAAATTTTTTGCGAATCAAGTCCACTGATTTGGGAAAAACCAATCCAATATAACTCTCAATAATAATTCAAATTATAAGGAAAAACTTCTATAAATGGTAGTTTAAAACATTTTTTGATGTAATTAAAACAAATGGGCCATCATTTTTATTTGGGACTCCTGTTTTTCTGAAAGTGATTTTTTTAAATTGGGTTTAAACAATTTTTCTGTGGGAATGGGTCTGTTTCTAGATCCATGAATATGCCTGGAAAAGGCCTAAATATTTACAAGTAGATAACATTCTAGTCAATATCTACAAGTGAGAAACGTTGTAGTCAAAATCTAGAGGTAAATGGCATTGTAGTAAATATGTACAATTAAGTAACATTGTGGTCAATACCTGCAAGAAATTAATATTATAGTATTTATCTACAAGTAACATCATAGTCAAAATCAGCAAGTTACATGTCAATCAATATCTACAAGAAAGTAACACTGTAGTCCTTATCTCCTAGTAATACAGATTTTAGTCATTTAAATTTAAGGTATCTTTAAGTAAGTAAAAGTTTGCAGTGAAATAAAATTATTCTAATACATTAAACTCGACAATTTGATTAAATTAGTGTAATTTAAAAATCGCTATCAACATTAAGTTTTAAAGATTTAAAATTAAGAAACATTTAGAAAATTCAAAGTAAATGGAAGTAGTCAACTGCATTATTTTGTCTTAAAAAAAATGTTCTAGGTGACAGCACAAAGGTACGACTTACATGGTTTCCGTAACTCCCTTATTTTAGGACCCTAAAGACATCTGGAGAACTATGGGAAGAGACCTATCAGGCATTCCACAGTGGCTAAGAGACAAAAACAAGAACAACTTTAGCCTCCACCTGCCACGTAACTTACCATGGATTTTATAGTCAGCCAACTGAAAGCCTAAATTCTCTGAAGAAATGCAGTCAAAACTTCATTATTTCAGTCTTAAATTCGGTCTCTCTTGTATTAAGCAAAACTTTTCTTTCATAGGACATCATGGCATAATGGAATTTTGTTTGTTGATGTGATATACCTTCGTGTATTGTTTGATGTTTATTTCACAACACATTGCTGTGTTGCAATTAAAATTTTGTCTTCGATTCACTTAAAAACCAATATTTCAAACGATTAATTTTTGGAAACTATCATGAAAGACATTCAGAAAATGAAAACATGAGTGAATACTACTAACATTCTTAGAGTGTTCTCATGTGTTAAGAATCAGAAATCTATTTAAACTATTTAGAACTTATTTAAAGTAGAAAAAGAAACGAAAGAAATGTGGTCCATCTTTTAAACTATCAAGTTAGCGTTGTATCTTTAGAAAGTTTTCAAACAAACTAGGTGCGAGAGAGATCATAATTATATGTTACTAAAAATACCAAGACTAATATAGTTAAATCTAGAAACAATAACCTGTTGTATATTTAACCCTTTCCCAGTCTTCGAAATTAGCTTTGAAAAGTTACATGCCAGTCGGGCCAGTTACTTAAGAATTTTTACATGCCCAACATATTTTTTACATGCCCAAACTTTTTTAACCAAAATTATAACTAATCACAACATTTTAACACTTACATGCTACACATAGTAAAGCAGAACATTTGTTTCAATAGTAGTGAATACAATTACATCTAATCAATCACTAGAATTAAGACGGTCGATCGTTACACCAGTGCTCTTGAAAAGAGCGTTCTCTGGTGTCCTCGTACCATTTCTTGGCTTCCTTTTTCTCTAAATCATTATCAATTTTCTATTTTGGAAGTGCTTTATCGGGCTTAGCCCCATCAACATATTTAAGATACTTCCTCTATGTCGACAATGACATTTGTTTACATTGACAAAAACGGAAGCGTATTACTTGATTGAAATGATCGATTCAAAAAGCATCTTCTCGATTAATGTCTAGAGAAACCGTCGATAAGAACCGAATGTGACCGAACTGCATCGGTCAAAAACAATAACAATGACGTGTGCAAGCAGGTGCGTGTTGTTAAACCAATCGAATTTCATTGTTTTACAACTTACGGCAAGGTGTTTGTTCGCAAAATTGAAAAATAGGTCTGCAAATATCAAGAACCGCTTACGATTTTTTTATTTACTGTCAATTGGCTTCAATAATTTACATGCCCGGCGGGCCACAAACGTGAATTTTTGTTTGTGCCCGGCAGTAATTTTACTCGCCACGGGCGATAGGGCGTGTGCTAATTTCGAAGACTGCTTTCCCACTCGGAGGCAAAGTGAAAATGGCTATCGTCAAACAGTATTAAAGCAGAACAGCCTGCGAGTAACTCGCAGTCTGTTCAGGTTTTTTGCTGTTTGCTGCTCATCAGTATATAAGGGTTGGGAATGAAGCCTTTAAAACTTAAATCTAGTAAGGTCTTTAATTAAATTTAACTTTCTAAGGGAGTTCAAATGCATCAAAATACGTATCTAAGTGGTAACGGCTAAAATAATTTCATGTAGCAATCTTAATTAAACATTTTATACCATTAAGTTTTAATGACCTTAATGCTTTTAGTAGAGTTTGTAACATTTGAATTGAACAAACGAAATGCCTAAAGTTAAAAAATATAGAGATTGTATGCTTAGACCATTTGTTGATCAAATGAAGTGATTGTAGAAGTTATTTATCAGTATATTTTTTTGTTGCAACCAATGTTAGGGATTTCCACTGATGTTACTACAGAGTTGTTTACTCTTGGATATAAACGTTTTAAGGTGTAGTTGAATTCTGTAGTTTTGCTCTTTTAATGTGTTTTTGAAGTGTGTGTTTTTTCACAAGATTGCACCTATTTTTTCTTATAAATTCTGTTGGCTTTAGAATGTGTTTTTATGTCCCCCACCACTATAGTTGGGGACATATTGTTTTTGCCCTGTCTGTTGGTTTACTGGTTTGTTGGTTGGTTGGTTTGTGTGTTTGTTTTTGCAAACTTAAACATTTGCAATAACTTTTGCAATATTGAAGATAGCAACTTCATATTTGACTTGCATGTGCATCTCATAGAGCTGCACATTTTGAGTGGTAAAAGATCAAGGTTATCCTTCAAGGTCAAAGGTCAAATATATGTGTCAAAATCGCTAATTTAATGTACACTTTTGCAATATTGAAGATAGCAACTTGATATTTGGTATGCATGTGTATCTCATGGAGCTGCACATTGTGAGTGGTGAAAGGTCAAGGTCAAGGTAATCCTTCAAGGTCAAAGGTCAAACATATGGGGATATAGTGTTTCACAAACACATTGCTTGTTTTCTTTCTTTTTTTGTATTTTTTTAATACAATGATATGATATTAAGTTTAAGGAATAGTGCATATTACATGTGTTGCTATTAAGAGAATATGTTTATTTTGATATAATAATTAACACATTTTGAGAAAAATATTGAAATTGTTGTCCATTTTGGCTTAGTCTTGTGACTTAATTCTTCTTTAAATGTGGAGACAACATCCTAGGTCTGCAATGGATCAACTATCATGTCTAAAGTTTATATATAATAAACCTTCAAATATGAAGTATAGCCACATATGAGCATTTGCTTTTTGTTGCAAAGCATAGCTTTACATTGTTTGGTGTCACATTTTGAACAAACTTTTCAACATTTCAAATCTTGCAATTTCATTACTTTTAAATACATATGCATGTTTAGACACAAAAATGCTTACATGTTTCATCATTTTCCTTCAAATTTATGAGCAATTATTAGTTTATTTTCTTTCAATTTTTTTATAATGTGATTGATGTCTTGAAACTTGCCATTAGTAGTCTACATGTAACTCTAGCTTAACTTTTAGCATACCAATATATGTCTGTTATGTTAACTCTTTCAGTGCTGGAACCGAATTTTGAAGGCCTTTGCAAACAGTTTTGATCCAGAAGAGATGCCACATAACGTGGCGTCTCATCAGGATCCAAACTGTTTGCTATTCTGATAGTATTCTTTGAATTTTTTTTAAAGAAAATGCTATTTTAAGAAATTCAGCAGACAACATTTTAGCAGACGACAAATTACCCAGCATGCAAAGGGTTAACTAAATCAATTTTGTATTAAAACAATTATTTTGATGATATAATTTTTCATAACAGTTCAATTAACATGTTATATTTTATGAAATCCATGACCATTTTGCTTCTTAATGGGATCAAAATATTGCAGTTTAAAATTAGTGAGTGTTTTTTTATAACTCTTATTTTGTGCATGTTTGTTTGTGACAGAAAAATACATTATTTGGAAAATGGTTGTATAAGTACTTTGAAAATCATTTTACTACGAATTTTGTTGTAGTTCAGAGTTGAAATCCATTGTTTTGATTTTGTTGACTGTCTTCATATGCGATAAGTGAATGTATTAGTTTTTGAACAAATTTTCTTTAAAATATGTGTTTAGAATTTAATGTTGTTTGACATGTTAAGTGTGCTTTGATTTTGTGATTTCATACAATGTGATAGTAAGTGTTATTTAAGTACAATTTTTGTTAAATGAATGTTTGTCAGCATAATGAATTCCTATAAAATAAAAAGTGCTATGATTATATACATATAGTTTTATGTCTTGAGATTTTGTATGAACATATTTATTTTGTGTATTGTAAACTTTGTGTAATATTATATCTTCATAACACTTAAACTATATTTTATTACAAGTGATTGGACAGATATTCTGCTACCTTCCATACAATAATTTTTATAGAAATTTGTTAAGTTTTGCTTGTAACCTTTGCGGCCAGTTCAATTAAATTGTATTATGTACTTTCTCAAAGTAAGTGAAATTATTGTATAAATAGTTAGTTTGTCTGTACAATATTGTTCTGTGCTTACATTAAATTTTAACCCTTTGCATGCTGGGAAAGTTGTTGTCTGCTAAAATGTCTTCTGCTGAATTTTTAAAATTAGCATTTTCTTTGATTTTTTTTCAAAGAATACTATCAGAATAGCAAACAGTTTGGATCCTGATGAGACGCCACGTGGCGTCTCATCTGGATCCAAACTGTTTGCAAAAGCCTTCAAAATCCGGTTCCAGCGCTCAAAGGGTTAAACTGGATGTCTGAGTATCCTAGGCTGATATTCAACTTAAGTCTAAAAAAAAAAAAACGAATATTCTTAAAACATTAAAATGCTAGTATTATTGAAAGTAAATTGTAGCATGACAGTGAAGACTTTAAATATATATTTTTTTGTTAAGAGCAATATGTTTTTGACTTAAGCACCGTTTTCACCCTGTATGTATGCAAAGTATGAGGGTTTTTGCCCCATTTATTTACCATTGTGTATTCTAAAGTCTCAGAATGGGTTGGCAAATGGGCTTTCATTTTTTAAGTTTAGATTGAAATATTTAAGTATTTAAGTATTGAAATAAAGTAAACATTAAGGTTTTAAGTTGGATTGTATCAAGAAATCAGTATTTTAATTTTGGAAATTTGCATTCACATGATCTGAGTATTTTATAATTGAAATGAAGTGAAAATTAAACGAAGTTCAAGGTACGATTTTATCATACATAGTAAGTCATACATACAACTGTGTTTACACAAAATAAGTAAGAAAGACAATATATTTAACATGTTGCCCCTTAAATGATGATACGCCTATGACTGTTATTCTGAACATTCTAGAGTTTCCATGGCTGCAGTTGTGGAAATACTGTGGCAAAAACTGAGAGCAACCGACTCAAAATCTTCTTTTCACACAAGCCATGTATGTTGCAAAAACTGGTAACTAATAAGATATTTTACTTATATCCATGACATGTGGTGTTCTATTGGTGTCCAATATTATGCTTTTATATCTGCACTTGTACATGTATATCATGCGGTGATTATTGACTTGTGTTACTTATTAAACTAACAGGGTATACAGTCTTCATAATAAATGACAATGATTATCAAATTACGCTCATATCTCAAGAAGTAAACCATATAACAGCTTAAGCTCATGATAGTTGGTTAATAACTTAATATATTGAGTACCAGGCTATATAATCTTTCTGTCTCTGTATTTGTTATGAATATACTCTCTTTGCATTGGCTTAATTTACACATAATCTTTGAACAAAACACATACTTACTATGTTTAATCATTATTATATTCTGTGTTTTTTAAACTATTATATTAATTAATCTATCATATTAATTAAATATGTATTTGTAGATTTTGGTGAGTTTTGAAGACGCTATTTGCTTCTGTCAATTTGTTGTTGAGATTTTGTTAATAGGTCTATTATTTGAAACACCCCAGCATTTTCATAAAATTTTAATTGACTTGATGAACTTACTTTTCCTTAATCATTCTTACTTTGTTGGTGTGAAATTTGGGCATTCTAACAGAAAATAGAGTTTTATTTTTGGCATGTCATTTTCTGCTTGGTTTATTCACAGCTGTTATAGTTCTAGTTGCGCTCTAACCAGTATTTATTAGCTGTGTTACTTATCATAAAAATGACAGCACGTTCATTTGTTAATTTATATTACCATTTAGGGTTAACCCTTTCCCACTCAGAAGCAAAGTGAAAATGTCTATGTGCAAACAGCAATAAACCAGAACAGCCTGCAAGTAAATCACAGTCTGTGAAGGTTTTATGCTGTTTGCTGTTCATCAGTATCTAAGGGTTGAAAATTAAATCTTAAAAACTTGAATCTAGTAAGAAAGGTCCTTAATTAAATTAAACTTGCTAAGGAACTACAAATGCCTCAAGATATGTATAGAAGTGGTAAAGGGTAAAAATGTGCTTTTGGCTCCACTCAGTTGATGTTTTAGGGAGTTATTACCTGTAATTTTGTTTCACGTTTAATCTTCTACACTATTTCTTGTATTATGACAGTTTATATGCATCATCCCTCCTGGCTTGACATGTTTACCTTTTTAGGTTGTACCACACCAACAATTTTTCAGGAGTTATTGCTCTTTGGTTAATACTGACGTTTTCTAATGAATTTTACATTTGGGTCATGCTCTGTGAAAAGGGGGTTTAATGCGTGTGCATAAAGTGTAGTCCCAGATTAGCCTGTGCACTCCGCACAGGCTTATGAAAGATGACTTTTTTTGTCTAAACTGTTTTTTTTAAAGAAAAAAATCATAAAAGCGGAAAGTGTTGTCCCAGAACAGTCTGTGCTGACTGCACAGGCTAATCTGGGACAACACTTTATGCATGTGCATTAAACCACCTTTTCACTGAGCGCGGTCCATTTCTTTGTGAGATCCCAGGCACTGAAGATCCTAGCATGATGAAACTGTATTATGCAGTAATCCTAGGGGGTGGACATGTACAATTTATCTTGTCGTTTCGCTCCAGTGAGTTTTAAAGGAGTAATTTCCTTTTTATAAATACGTTTCCAAATAACACATACATCGACAAAGGGCATCATCCGGGAACATCCAGGTGTTTCACAGATATTCGTGCTTCTATTCTAAATCACCAAGCTGTCATGCCTATTAGTATTTAACGATGATAAGGCAACGGCATCAATTTGTTATTGTACTAGAAGCCTTTTTGAAGTCACGTATCGTTTTGTGTGCACTGAGTCACTAGTTTGTAAACGTTCGTTTTTCTGCAGTGTAGCAATAAATTTCATGAGATTGTACTGTTTTTTTGTCTGCTGGTCTAGTTTGTATGCCCCCGGAAGGGAGACATATAGAAGTCGCACCGTCCGTCCGGCATTCCGTTTTCCATGGGTTTTTTTACGCAACGCTTTAAGATATTTAGCCGATGTTTGGTTTGTGAGTCTACCTACATGACCTACAGATGTAGTGTAAAATTCGTTCCATTCTGTTGATATTTCACGTAGATACGGGCCTTGGACTGATCTAAAAAAATGCCAAGGGAAGCAATAAGCTTTAAAGGGAGGTTTTTCATTATGCAGGTTCACTGTCTATTTTTTATAAGGGTAGTAATATTTTGTAATTGGATATAATCCAAGGGTGGAGCTTCTTAAAGTAGGAAGAAAAAGGCATGGAGATTTTAGACAGAAGTTAAGATAGAAAGTTTCTATATAATAACCGTTGTCCGGAGATTTTTTTATGCAACACTTTCAGATATTGAGCTGGTTGTTGGTATGTGAGTCTGCCTTTATGACCGACAGATGAAGTGTGAGTCCGGTTAGTTGAGTTTTATGCCCCCGGATCGAATGATCGGGGGTATATTGTTTTTGGCCTGTCTGTCTGTCATTTTGTCTCCAAACTTTAACCTTTGTTAAACTTTTGCAATAACTTTTGCAATATTGAAGATAGCAATTTGATATTTGGCATGCATGTGTATCTCATGGAGCTGCACATTTTGAGTGGTGAAAGGTCAAATATATGGCTTCAAAGCGGCGCAATAGGGGTCATGGTGTTCTGACAAACACACCTTTTGTTGGCTTAGTTATGGACCTTGTTTTCTCTAAAATAGCTGCTGTGGGACTTCAAAGCACAGTAGGGGGCATTGTGTTTCACAAACGCAGATCTTCTTGTTGTTGTTTTTCTCGGTCTATATCTGTACCCGCATTTACGAAAAGGATTTATGGGATATTCCATTTGACAAACAAATACAACAGCGGTATATGCACTGTTTTTCGTCATGCATTTGAGTATACATTAGGTAATTATTAAAATCTTTTAAAGATTGTCAATTTGATCATTGTTTTCTGAACATGTCTTCGTAACATGACGTTCAAGTTGGTTCGATTATGCGGTTGAATTCGCGGCAACAAATCTTAGCTCTCGCCTTTTTAAATTACTACACAGCATTTGGATGTATAAGGAAATGTGTATTTAACAGACAAATCTGAAGCTTTTGTAATTGATTCTAAGTAACTCCATTAAAACGATCAGCATAGTTATATAATGGTCCGATTCCACAATCTGGACTCGTAATAAAAGTATTACAATTTCTGGGCACCATCGTAGCCAAATAGCAAAATATGACAAGAGCAACAACTGCACAAAACGTGTATCACGTACGATCAGTTGCCTCCCTTGAAATAATACTTAAAACTTACAAATGCGATTATAACGTGTGCCTATTTAGTCCACCTTCTTACGTCGGCTTTAAACAGTATACGTTACAAGGTTAGGAAGTTATAGATTTGCCGTTCTTATTTTCTTGAGAAGGCTCAAATTGAAGTTACTAAAAGTGAAAAAAAATCATCGAAACATCTCGGTTATGTCCTTAAAATGTAAATAAATAGATGTAAACTCTATGAAAACAAAGCACCTCTTAAGTCAGAAACAACTATTTTATGTCCCCCACCAAAGACCTATAGATCTATAGGTCTTTGCCCCCACCGATATAGTGGGGGACATATTGTTTTGCCCTGTCTGTTGGTCTGTTGCTTTCTTTGTTTACAAATGCAATTTTTAACATTTGCCATAACTTTTGCAATATTGAAGATAGCAACTTCATATTTGGCATGCATGTGTATCTCATGGAGCCGCACATTTTGAGTGGTGAAAGGTCAAGATCATCCTCCAAGGTCAAAGGTCAAATATATGGGTCAAAATCGCTCATTTATTGCACACTTGTGCAATATTTAAGAAAGCAACTTGATATTTGGCATGCATGTATATCTCATGGAGCTGCACATTTTGAGTGGTGAAAGGTCAAGGTCAGGGTTATCATTCAAGGTCAAAGGTCAAATATATGGGGACATAGTGTTTCACAAACACATACCTTGTTTAAGTATTATTTTATTCTTTGTTGTGTTTTTTTTATGGAAATGTAGGTAATTTGAAATAAGTTATCCATAGTTGAAAACAAGATAAAATTATATCGATAATTTGCACCGTTTTAATTTGAAATATTTATTGAAATAATTATATATTTGTATCAAAATTATCCCGTCAAACCATTCAACAGTGTAAACGAGCGTTGTTAGAGCAATAAAAAAGTTTTTGCGAATCCTGACCATCGAAACCATGGAAACCAAAACATATTTTTGATATCGATAACGGAGGAAAAAATACAAACTCAATAATATGTAGGACCTTTATGTTGTGCTAGGTCGGGTAAACTGAAAATTGTGTACGCCTTATACGGAACATATTCTGTGATTAATAAACCAATTGTATTCCAACCTTCGCAATTGATGGTGTGTCAATACCGTTGAAAAATCAGAAAGATGCAACAACTAAATATTCAAAATAAAAACAAGCTGTTTATTTTTAATGAACGAACCAACAGTTGAGAATGCAACTGAAGGTATTATGTGTTCTGTATAAAGGATATCTCTATATTAAAGGAGGAATAAAGGGGAAAAGTTGCTTGCGTATTTAATTTTAATAATGCATATAAATAAATGGAAAGTATGACCATGGACATTCTTTATTGAATCGAAAAACTAAAACAAAAATCAAATTCGAGCCTCCACACTCAATAACACAAGGCATTATGAATGTGTGGTAACATATATAAATAAGGCTAAAATATAACCATTTACTATTGTTTATGCTTTATAAATTTCATTAATTATCAGCATTATAAATAATTTTACACATAGTTTACTTTTATATAGTATAACAGTAAGCAGTTGAATTAATCTATTAAATCAATTTGAGATAATCTATGATGTTTATGGTTGCAATGCACATAGTTATCTCCCCAACTTTCCGGTGACGTCAGCAACCCTGGAGCTGTCTTATGACGTCTACAGCGGAAGCTTGAAGCAGCCCATGGGCACGCGGTGGGGTCTGGTTATACGAAGGCACCCGTAAAGAAAGTCGCCCCCGTCGTCATCTACCTCGACCTTCAAGGTTATATAAAAACATTTAAATGGACATGTTCACATATATTTTTGTGTTCGAACATTAGAGAGAGAAAACAAATGTCGATGCATGTACTTATAAGCAAAACTACACTATTTTGATTCATATAGAATATAGTTGAATATATTTAGCCAGGAAATATCGATTTTGAAAGAGATTTAAAAAAAAAAATTATAAAATAAGGATAATATCAACAAACAGTTGAGAACACATTTGTGCTTCTTCAAAGTTTATATTCCATTCGAAAATAACTTTCAAAAATAAACATAATTAGATGTTTTCCTTCAAAACGAGATCAGTTTACGTTAGAAAAAATCATTTTCTTTTCTTTAAACGTATGCCCTTAAAAATACATTGAAGTATTATCGATGAATTCGGCCTTTAGGGTCAAAATAATAAAAGGGAAGGGTTGAATGGAAACTAATCTTACCTTGAAGCAGAAACGCTTTCCTTTGTATAATTTGCAAAAGCTTTTCACTTTGTTAACTGAAAAATAAAATATGGAAATAGTAAAGGTATTAAATTTATTAGCTGAAAATGTCGATTATGTTTAAAATATGTGCCGCGTCAATTCTACAATGGGTCTTATATTATATGAGGCCAGTGTATCCCCAGTCCTGACCGCGCAATTGCGCTGCCCGCTATAGATTCAGATTCACGCAAGGTTTCGTTGGTCGTATTAGCGAACAGGGTAACACACCAGTCTGCGCAGATGAACAGGGTAACACACCAGTCTGCGCAGATGAACAGGGTAACACACCAGTCTGCGCAGATGAACAGGGTAACACACCAGTCTGCGCAGATGAACAGGGTAACACACCAGTCTGCGCAGATGCACAGGCAGAGCTGACGCTACGCTGGCAGCATATGACGTAAGACCACTCACCAGTCGTCACCAGTAAAATCCTTCAAATGTTAACATTTCATGTTTTAAGTTGTAACTTATTATTTTAGTTTCCTAATTTAGTCAAATTCGGTGTACTGTTCACCATAACTGTAAATCGATTAGAGTACAAACAAGAAACAGAAAATAGAAGCTATCTCATTAAAAAATTATGTATTATATAACTAATAATAGAATCAGTCATCGTCCCATGGTTTGTGATGACCGCAGTGATTTGATGAGCTACGCTCGGAAGCAGTCATATGTCCATGCGTACGCTCTGGACCAGTCAAATGTCTGCACGTACGCTCGGAACCAGTCAACTGTCTGCGCGTACGCTCTTACCAAGTCAAATGTCTGCGCTTACGTTCGGAACCAGTAAAATGTTTTCGCGTCTTAACCCATCAAATGTCTGCGCGTTCGCTCGGAACCAATCAAATGTCTGCGCGTAGATTCGGAACCAGCAAAATGTCCGCGCAGAGGCTCGGAACCAGAAATATATATGGACGTAGGCTCGGAACCAGTCGAATGTCTGCCCGAACGCTCGGACCTGGTCAAATGTCTGCGCATACGCTAGGAACCAGTCAAATGTCTGCGCGTAAGTCAAAACCAATCAAATGTATGCGCGTTCGCTTGGAACCAGTCAAATATCTGCGCGTATGCTCAGAACCAGTCAACTGTCTGCACGTTCGCTTGAAACCAATCAAATGTCTGCGCGTAAGCTCTGAACCATCTAAATGTTCGCGCGGAGGCTCGGAGCCGATCCTATGATTGCGCGTAGGCTCGGAACCAGTCAAATGTCTGCGCGTATGTTCGGTACCAGTCAAATGTCTGCGCGTAACCAGCCAAATGCGTGTAGGTTTGAAAAACATTTAATTTATAGTAATTGTATTAATTCTACTCACCGCACCAGATCTTCTGGAACGTCATGTCCCCCACCCAGAACCGCCCCACCACGTGGCCATGGTCGCTTCCGTGGCGCAACTCGTCATAGACCAAACTGGCGTTCACTGAAATACCATGGAGAAAAAAAACAACATAAATGAAACGAGAATGTTCGAAATCGTTCATGAATAGACTTACGTTCGCTGAAACACCGTCAAGAACAACAATAACATTAATGGCACAATAATGTTCGGTTTCCGAGTGTCGACTGATGATAAAAATGAACAGTCAGTCCGGATATTGATCCCTATACCACTCACAAGCGTTCGAATAAAACAAGCGCACTGTGGCCGCAATGGGGCTGATAAAAAATCATGGTTGAAAAAATATGTGACAAAATCATACTTAACGTCTAAATTTTTCCATATTTTGTAATTTGCTGATAAGAAATACTTTTTTGTTTTTAACTAATTTCAACATAATCATTTCGAAATATTTGTCTCTTTCATTTGTCATGCCCACGTGCTGCGTTTAGTTTACGTTTAACGCATATTCTGTTCTCACTTATTATTAAACAATACCAGAAACCAGTATCGCTTAATAATAATTAATAAAATACAACTTTGGATCAAAAACGCAAATTCCTAATGCACGTTGGTTCCTATAAAATAGACACTGAAGCAACATTCAGGAATTGGCCTCAAAACATCACACGGGAATTCATGAGAACGCTTACCCGAGATGTCGCCGTCTCTTCCCCAGCATTCGCAACCCACCCTGCTGCAGCTGCATCCGGAATCGATTTTCTGGTCCCCGGTCTCTTCTGCGCTGACATCTTGACGCGCATTCAGCTGATTTTCAGCTGGGAACAAATAATCATACTAAGTGCTTTAGTGATTTTATATACTCCCTTAAAAACAATATAAAAACACCAACTGACTCCAGATTCTTTTAAGATAACATCTTTAATACTTACTGTGCGAGACCAACAACATTTCTTTTATAAAAGTTCAAAAAATATTCGGTAATTTAAAAAATGCTTAGTTATCTCTCACAATGTGTACTGATTTATCAATTGAATGTTTTGGGAAATAGGTCGTGCTCTGTGAAAAAAGGGGTTTAATGCACGTGCGTAAAGTGTCGTCCCAGATTAGCCTGTGCAGTCCGCTAATCAGGGACGACACTATTCGCTTAAACTTGATTCTTGCTAAGAAGAGACTTTCTTTAAACGAAGACTATCATACAAGCGGAAAGGGTCGTCCCTGATTAACCTGTGCGGACTGCACAGTTTAATCTGTGACGGCACTTTACGCACATGCATTAAACCCCCTTCTAACAGAGCACGACTCGAATAAATTTTATTTAAGTGCACACATTCATATTTTAATTCCATGCTTCAGATAGGCAAAGCGTTTTGTATTGGGCGATACAGAACGATAAAGCGAAAAAAATTCCATTCAGAAAAGGTTTGATTATTATGTGTGCAAAATAAATGAGCACTTCAATTATTTATTTTACTATGCTCCGGTTCGTTACTTCTGTTGCGCTGTTAATGAACAGTACAAACACGCGTTGCTAATTTTTTTCTCTAATAAGTTGGTTAAGTTTCATGTTATAAACGGAGATAAGCAGCGCAATTAGTTTTAAATAATTAATATAAATTAAAGTTGATACCAGAAAGAGCCGCTGTCATCTCCTCGGTCCAAGTTCCAGCGGTCGCGAGTCCAACACAAGCGGCTACAATCAACAATAACGTATTCATGTTGGTGTCTTTCCTAGTGAGTAAATCAACTGGCAGCGGCGCTTTTATGACGCAGGGCAAAATATAATTAATTAACTGTATATTGACGCATTTCATGAGATAAGCCGAGTAGTTACGATTGGTGGAAAGTACACATTCGTACATCCGCAAGTCGCATCAAAAACATCCGCAAGTCGCATCAAAATGGATTCGAGGCCCGTAACTTCGACCCTTACTTTCAATCTCCACGAAGAATTGTCGTTCCTTACTCTCACATACAATCTCTGCCATCACAAGAAAATCCTATCAGATTTGGTAGGATTTTTTTGGTGTAAGTATTACATTATGAAAAGTAGTATCATTTTCTTCTATATTTTGAAAATAGTGTATAAGTTTAGGTTCACAATTAAAAGATAAATTACTTTAATAAGAAAAAGTAAAAATAACAACTGTAAAATTATTGTACCACGTGGCTGGGCTATCATCACGTGGTTGGTTATGAAGGGTGGGGGTTTGATCCAGCTATGCTGATTTTAGTCAAATCTCTGCGCGGAGGTTGCCTTACTTTATGATATAAAATTGAACTTACTGTTTACAGAAGATGATTCTATTGGTAGGGCCTCAAATGGTGTTTACGAGGATGATATTGAATAATTATTTAAGTCAAGAGTCATGTAATTATCAGAAGTGATCAGATTCGAAATAATCGAGTCTGAAGAGCAGACTAGCTCTGCCATGAAGATAAAGCCAAAAGCGGAAAGAAAACCCGGATCTATGAACTATTAATCGGAAATATGTAATATCTCCATTTACGCGATCAATATAAAGCAAGGATACTGGTGAAGCGTTTTGCTATCTATGTATTGTTGTACTTTTGCACACGTACTGTTAATTTCCTGTTTTCCAGAAAGCAAAAATAAGGAAGCAAAACGACGCAGAAATATACAGACAATAGTTCGTTGTTTATGTAGGGATTTAGCAAGAGTAAAAATGCAATAGACCTATAAAGGGGCGCAGGGGTCGCTTTTTCCATTTGAGTTATTATATTTTAGCATTCATTCAGTTTATATTCCATGAAGTTTGTTCCCATTTAAACACAATATGATAATATCAAGTTAAATTGTATATTGCTTTATACAGTCGTCAATAGCCAGTAAAAAAACGATGGGTGAATAAAGCCTCGTTCTGTAAAAAAATGCTCTTAATATAAGTGCGTAAAGTGTCGTCTCAGAATGCATGTAAGGTCTCCACAGGCTAATCAGGGATGACACTTTACGCACATGCATTAACCCTTTGCATGCTGGGTAATTTGTCTTCTGCTAAAATGTCGTCTGCTGAATTTCTAAAATTAGCATTTTCTTTGATTTTTTTCAAAGAATACTATCAGAATAGCAAACAGTTTGGATCCTGATGAGACGCCACGTTCTGTGGCGTCTCATCTGGATCCAAACTGTTTGCAAAGGCCTTTAAAATCCGGTTCCAGCGCTTAAAGGGTTAAGCTACGTTGTCCTAGATGCTGAAGAGAAAGAGGAATATGTTGTACCACAGCAACCACCTTCCATGTAATAATTCATTCTCATTATTTCCTGTCTTGAGTAATTTAGCATACATACAGAATAATGCAAATATACATCTATACATATATACAAGTAAATTCATCTACTATGTATAAAAATATTATTAACATCTGAATACTATGTATAATGAGATTAATGAAACGTCGGTTTGTTGTAACACGATAACTTGAACATAATACTCATATGCATGCACGTACATATACGTTTTGTTGTCTCATCATTGCGAGTGTTTTGACCGTAGATAGCAGTTCTATCATATGGATTATTATCTGGAAGGATGTCACACTCACGTGGAAGTGGTACACCCAACGAATTTAGTTCAGAGTCTTCGTAACTCATTAAAGCGCTCATATTTTAAAATCGCACGGACACCAATGCGCAGTTCATTGGCGTTTTATGTATCACCTTATTCGTTAGCTCCATCATGCTCGCGAATATTTTATGGTCATTTTCGTCAATATTCAACTAGTCTAGTATATACGGAAGCGTACATGATACACCCCAATAATATGGTCATGCCGTATTAGGTAATATCGACCTACTGTCAAATAACATGGTATGTCGTCATAGTTTTATAGGTTTTTCCCTCTTAATTGTAATCGCCATTACGACATTAAGTTAAAGTCTCGACGTACATGTTTCCGGCTTTTCCCGAAAAAATATTTGGTCGACATGATCTAAGTCGACAAATCAACATAATTTTTGGCATCATGCTCTTGTGAAAATAACTTACCATCCTAGTTTTAGTCGACACGATGGGTTATTTTTGACGCCATTGCATCTTTTTCATATCATGCCCTCATAGAATAGGGTACACCGCAATAATATGGTCATGCCGGATTAGTTTATATCGACTTATCATGCCGTCATAGAATGTTGACAGCATCACAGCATCAGGGTGTACCATATTCACGTTTCTAAGTAACATAAAAATCGGCACAGACTGGCCATGGAAAGAATTCTCTTACAAACAAGTAGTTGATGTTGACCATTGTCAAAATGGTTGATTTTGATTTTCAATCAAAGTCAGCTCATTGAAATTGAAAAGTCAAAATCAACTATTTGTTTGATAGAGAATTCCTTCCAAGGCCAGTCTGTGCAAATTTTTATGTTACTTAAATACGCTAAACAGTAAAATCACAGAAAACATTAGGCAATCTAAACAAAAATAAGCTCAAGTTTAGCGACGTCATTTCAAATTAGTTTTTCTCATTATGACGCTTGTCGAATTAGCACCAAAAGTCTCAGAACACGCAACATGAATATTATACATAAAACCCCCATATACACTTATTAAGACATCATTTTATGTACCTAACCAATTAATTTATGTGACAAAGCAGTCAAGTCTTTCTTTATATTTTCCAAAATAGTGTTGGTAAAACGAAATAAAACTCGAGAATGTTGAAAAGGCACTATTGATAATATATAAGGCATTAAAAGTACATGTGTATGCATGTGTGCCCACATACACTTACTATAGACCTCTACAAAGCAAAGGAATTGCAACAAAACGGCTGATAATTTGTTTTTTTGTCGCAAAAAAGAATTAAAAAGTCACTGCCCACATAAGGTTTCCTGGTCTTCCCCAGATGGTACCCATGTTTTCCCAACATAGTCATTAAAAACGCAAATTTCTCCACACTAAATAATTTTCTGGAGAAACCCTGCTGAGAGATTATGGCAGACATGTGAACGTAACTATAATTCCTTTAATTATTGTAGTTGCTTGCAAAATTAAAGCAGTTTTTCTCCCCTAAATGCCTGAACATGGCCCGTTTTGCCCAATCTTCTACTTCAGGGAGCCACATTTCGCTCATTTTTTAAGAAAATGTGTCAGGATTTTTTCTACATGTAGGCCAATACCTTTGTTATCAATGTTAATACAGTTGTTTCAAATTGGACTTTGAAAATTTTAATTTTTCCAATTTACTTACCATTTGTAAGTTCATGCCAAAATACACCGCACTGTCCCCTATGGTATTACACGACTCACAAGGAATCGGGTTTCCTGGGGTGATATACGCTTCAGTAGTTGCTACACTTGATAAACACTGCACATTAAAATGGCGACATGGCGTTTAGAAAGAACAAGAGATGTGTTTGTCAATAACACAATGCCCCCTTCTGCGCCGCTTTTTTTATCATTTGGCAGGTACAGATAATTATCTCCCTTTAAAGCTTATTACTTCCCTCGGATTTGTTTTTTTTACCTTTGACCTTGAAGGATGACCTTGACCTTTCACCACTCAAAATGTGCAGCTCCATGAGATACACATGCATGCCAAATATCAAGTTGCTATCTGAAGCGATATAGAAGTTATGAGCATTTTTCGAAACCTAAACGCAAAGTGTGACGGAAAGACGGACAGACGGACAGACGGAGAGTTCGATCACTATATGCCCTCCTTCGGGGGCATAACAATCACCATTACCTTTTTAAATGCGTTGAGTTTAATTCAAATTTTTGATTTAACAACAACAACAATTATTTTAAAAGTGACTTGTGCCCGGTGTTATCCAATAGCGAAAAACTTCAATGACAGTAGCGCGTTAATCCTGATATTGGCGGGTAATGGTCCGCTGTTTAGCACACAGTGACATTTTGAACTTATGATGCGCGTTACTCGAAACCTATTTCTCTGAGAGTGATGAAACCTTACAGTCATTTTCACCAGGTCTTGAACCCACGCACCATGTTTTTTTGGGGGTTCCGTTTATGTTCAACCAGAAGGCAATGTCCACCGTTTTAGTTAAGTTCAAATGTTTGAGATTTTAGCGAGCGTAACTCGAAAAATGGTCTTGCTTGAGCTTTGAGACATTACATACATATTAACCAGCATGTTCAATGTATTACAAATGCTCTCTAAAATGGTGCTTTAATGCATGTGCGTAAAGTGTCGTCCCAGATTATCAGGGACGACACTTTCCGCAGAAACTAGATTTGCTAAAAAGAAACTGTCTGTAAACGGAAAATACCATAATAGCGGAAAGTATCATCCCTGATTAGCCTGTGCGGTCTGCACAGACTAATCGGTGACGACACTTTACGCACATGCATTAAACTCCCTTTTCAGAGAGCGAGGCTCATCTGAATGTTAGTGCTTTTGTTTTTCGTCCTACACCCCCTACCCAGTCGCCTTTGTCTTAAAACTCCACCAATGACGAAAAGTCACCAGGTCAGGTCTTCTACAATTTTGTCTTGTTCTGTGAAAATTGGGCAAAACGCATGTGCGTAAAGTGTCGTCCAAGATTAGCCTGTGCAGTCCGCACAGGCTAATCAGGGACGACACTTTCCGCTTTAATGGTATTTTTCGTTTAAAAGAAGTCCATTTTCACCGAAAATTTAAGCGGAAAGTGTCGTCCCTGATTAGCCTGTGCGAACTGCACTGGCTAATCTGGGACGACACTTTACGCACATACATTTTGCCAAATTTTCACAGAAAAAGACACAATTGGTGAACATTGAACTCAGATGAGCGCTGTAGGGCCATCTTACTTCTGAGGTTTTTCAGCATAACCTCAATTTCGACTCGAATTCGCAGTTCTCTAATTGTTACAGTAATGTTATAGCCGTATTACGTGTGACCTTGTTGGTGCTACTTTCATGTATAATTGTCTTATGATATTTTGCTTTTAACTCTCGCGGGGATTTACATTAAAATTTTACGAGTGGATTTAATGCATATGTTTTTCAATAATCGATTTTTGAAAACAATGGATTTCGTAGTTGATACACCAATCTCACGAATATAAATTTCCATTCTATTTATCGCAGGGCAGGTCGTGGAGGCAATTAAATGTTATGTATGCCAATAAGCATGCGGTTTGTAAAGGCTCTCGTTCTTTAATTACTGGTATTCCGAACCTCGCTGTTTTCCAGTAACTTAATTTCTGTGTGTTTTTCAATTGTACGTTAACGAGTTCACCGAGCTCAGATTGATAAACGCCCTGCACTCTCGAACTCAATAAATAAATAAGCGTTAAATTAGCGATTAACCCCTTTATGCCTATTGGGCTCTCCCATCCTTCTAATTGGATTAATTTATTTCCAAAATTAGGGATGTCTAGTATACTTATTTATATATTTAGAATATTTCTTACAGAAATTCCTTCAAGCAAACAGCGCAGACCCTGATGAGACGCCGCAGTATGCGGCGTCTCATCTGGGTCTACGCTGTTTGCCAATGCCTTTTTTCTAGGCGCTAGGCATAAATGGGTTAATTATTTTTTAATTGTTATTAATCGGATTTGTGCGTGCACGGATATTAACGTACACAAATACAAATATTTATAACGATCTTACTAAAGACTGGTTTCTTAATAAAATAGACGGGAAAAGCTAATATTGTCGAACATGATTCACATGCAGTGGTTACGGTAATGTATTTATTTATTATTATATATAAATAAACCAAAACGCCCGTAAAACATACGAAATATGCTTTCAAGATAACACTTGTCATATGTATGGCTGCAAACAGTAAGAACATGCAACATTGATTATTTTAATCGTAGTTTCATACAGTAAACGTCTGCCCTAGTACAGCTGGACATACCTGCGTAAGTCATACCCTGACAAAATATTTGGATTTAATAAGTATTAGGCGACTATAATCGCCTTAGAAATAATCCTATTGGGGGCTTTTTGACTAAAAACTTACAAATACACACTTGGATTTGCTTATCGCGTCGTACCATTTTTGTTATGACAATTGTTCTCGGTGTTTTAAACAAGCACCGGTTTTGATAAGGTGCAAACGTAGATTTTTTTAATAACAGCATTATAAAACAAAAATCGCTGTCAGAATGGTAGAAGTCATTGTCGGAATATTATTTGATAGAATAATGGTTAAAACATTATATAGTTTTTAGATTAATAAACATAAACCATGTTGGTAGTTTCACAAAATCGATAAGCACATGTTTATGAACAACGAGCATCTAAGCCCGAAAGATCTAATTGGAATGAGTACACATTTATTTAATGAAATGATATGGAAATTTTAGAAGTGAATCAACTGTACCATAAAGCATAGACCGGCGCATTATTAATTCTAGTACTACAGTATATACTATACCATACAACAGTGGAACAATATTCATGTAACAAAGTGCGCTTTTCATGTGAAATTAATTGGATTATAGGATAACCTTTTTTACAAATGTGTCGTAAAGACATAATAATGCCGACGACGACGACGATGAACATATAAGAATGTCTGCTTACAGTCGACGAACTGTGAGGTAAATAACTTTTCTTAATACATATAAGCCGCGTTCTAGGAAAATATGTGACGATACTTTCTGCCAAGACTAGATATTTTATTAAGAAGAGAATTCCTCTATTTAAGAATAACATAACAGTGGAAATTGTAGTCACTGAAAGAAAGTGCGGATTGCACAGGCAGGCTGATCTGGGAAGACACTTTACGACCATGCATTACGTCCTGATTTCACAGAGCTTTGCTTATATGATGTCTGTATGTATCAGAGTTAATTTGTCGTAATTTGACAGATCTGATACTGATATTAACAATTGAATTCCTATCAGCATGCATTTGGGCGGTGCTCTGTGAAAAGGGGTTTAATGCATGTGCTTAAAGTGTCGACCCAGATTAGCCTGTGCAGTCCACACAGGCTAATCAATGACGACAATTTACGCCTAAACTGGATTTTTGATAAGAAGAAACTGTCTTTAAACGAAAAGAATCATAAAAGCGGAAAGTGTCGTCCCTTCTTAGCCTGATCGGAATGCACAGGCTAATCTGGGACGACACTTAACTCACATGCATGAAACCCACTTTTCACAGAGCACGGTCCATTTAATCGTGACCTAAAGCCGTGCTTGCATCAGTCTGGCTCTTTACGTCGTTATGACGCCTTTCTATTATTTTAAGTGTATATTTATCCGCCGCGTGTATAATGTCAATGCAAATAACTGTAATATGTGATATATTAAATATGATATTTTTCTACAAATTTCATTATTCGCGAATAAAGTCGGATTGAATTGGTGTTGACACTGAATAATGTTAACAATAAAGTAGCACCTGCAATGATTAAACATGTCGAGGAGAAGATTCTGTTTATTAAAACGAACCTGATACTTTTCGGGTGAGGGCGTTGTTTGAAGGAACACTAGCCTTTGACATAAATAAGTTCGATTCTAAAGGTATTACAGCTCAAATGCCACTATAAGATTTCAATTAAACTTGATTTTAAGCGGTATCGCATTGAATTTCATGACATTATGAATGGCAATTCAGTTTAAATGCTTGCAAGGTAAATGCACTTGCGTTTTGTACATATCCAGATTGAAACTACACGTTTAGCATTGAGTGCTGATGTTTCACAGATAATTTATTTTATTTCAAACTTTGAAAATATTGTCATACCATCTGTCAATATAATTAATAAAAATATCGACCAATCTTGGCGCATTAAATAAATTTTCAAAAATAAATATATCAAAAACGTTCTTACAGCAGCATGAGAAATTGTCAAAATGCTGTACTAAGTACACTTAAAGTGGCACTTTACTGTCAAAGGACGCGGTTAATCTTAAAATGCCAATAATCTAAAGAATACTCACGTTAATTGATGACACACGGCCGTTAATTACGAGCGCCACCTCTTTTTTGAGATGCAAGAAGAAACGAGCCAATAATAGGAGACGCTAAGTTTTTTTTTTAAATACACGGACAATGTACTGGGTGATAATGTTTTACATTCTTATATAGAGTAAACCTGATTTCTCCATTATTTTAAAATCTTCCTGCGCATAGCGCTATCTCGGAAGTATCTTTTGGATCATGTATGCTTTAAAAAAAATGCCCCCCGTGATTAACGACCTTGTGACATCTGTTGTCAGATCATTGACTTAAGCATGGCAGTCGTCTACACAACACTTAAATGAAATGGCACTTACCAGATGCAAGGACAGTTTTTAGCGAATATCATTTTTTTCTATAAAAATCGGATAGCCGAATCGGTATATCGGATTCGAATATTCATCTGGTTTTCCAATATTTGAATATTCGTTCCCACCCGTAGAACAAATAAAAATAACAACAACTCGATTAAACTTGCTTATTGGACAACGCAATATTAGATACTTATAAATTCAAAATACATTCTTACATGGCTCGAATGAATTACATTGTTCTTTACATTGGTGAACGGACTATTTACTTAAGTAGGCAATGCATTCAAACAAGAAATCCTATAATTATAAGTAAACACAAGTACATGCATTTTCTTTACCTACTTGAAAGACCAAGGCATTGCATTTAAAGAATAGATAATGAAATTTAAAACTTCAAATATCAAAGATTGGAAAATAAAGCCCTAAGCTATTGTTTGTTCACCCTTTGACACGTTTCAATTAAAAAAAAATATGTAAGTTACCTTTTAAATATTGTGATTGTCAGTCATTGCAAAAGTTTCGTGATTGTGTAATTTAGAGTTGTCGAGAATTAATACCAAGTATATTTAAATCTGGATAATAATTTTAAGTATGACTTTGATCGTGTGTGCTCTAAATAACACCAGCGGTCAAATCTTTATGCTTACAAAATGAAATACCTTTGTCTGTTTTTAATTTAATAAAATGATATATTTAAAATCGACTGAAGTTTCTATTTGTTGACGAATATTAAACAAATATTCGTACAATGGTCTGTTTTAATTACTTTTAAATAACACCTACTCTGATCTACATTGAAACACGTTTATGACGTAATATATTTGATAATCGGTATTTAAATAAATAATGCTACTTATTTATATTAACGCTATGCACCTACTTTAAACATGTGAAGTTTATTCTGCACAACAATTGTGCGTTATTAGAACGTAATTGGCAGACAAAGAGAATATGTGATCATTTAGCATATGATCGGATATTAACAAACGGATATTAACACTTTTATTAATGGTATAATACTTTAATATCACTTCAGCTTTAGTAACGAAACAAACGTTATGAGTTTGAAACAAATCAGGGTTTACTAAGGGACACAGTTACGAACAAAACAGCACAAACAAACAAAACCAAAAGACACTATTGAAGCACGTGCGCGTTTCTCGACACGTGCGCGTTGCTATGGCAGTACAGTTGTGCTCAGTGAAAGATCTGCCGCTAGGGGGCATACAGGAGGAGGATACTGGAGACAAATGGAGGGATGGACCCATCTATGTGTACATAACGAAATCACAGCCTAAATTGCCTAAGTATGTATATATTATGCGAACCTATAAAACCCCGAAGAATTTTCACGTTATTAACCCATGTATGCCTAGCGTCTAGAAAAAAGGCCTTGACAAACAGCGTAGACCCAGATGAGACGCCGCATTATGCGGCGTCTCATCAGGGTCTGCGCTGTTTGCTTCAAAGAATCTCTGTAAGAAATATTCTAAATATAGAAATAAATATATTAGACATCCCTAATTTTGGAAATAAATTGATCCAATTCAGAAGGATGAGAGAGTCCACTAGGCATAAATGGGTTAAGACGATAGTGGTATGAAGTTTTACGTACTCAACCGAACGATACATAGTACATGTATACATGTATGCTCATTAATGGTATTATTATTGATTAATATTATTAGTATGTAACTTACTGACAGCGTTAAACCACGACACAGTTTATGTATATTGGATGAGAGCGTAGCTTCAATCCATTTTAAAGTCACTTCCCTGTACATATTTTAGTTCATTTTATGCGGTGAAGTATTACGATGGAAAAGGAGGTAAATACTTCAAAAATCGATTATTTTAACTGTTATTTTCCACAATTAAAACAGTGAACAATTGCTTTTAAATTTACATTTCCCTTCCAAACACAGAAAGGCATTCATTAAAACGCGATAACGTTGCAGAACATAAGGGATAATTGTGTTTTCAATGCAGCGGTAGAAAACATATTTGTACAATTACGCCTTTTCAAATTGATTCCATTGCCACGAGTGAAAGTTGTTCTGATAACCAAGAGTGAAATAAATATTTCATCTTCACCGAAAACATCAAATTGTATGTTTATTGAATGCACCCTTTTAATGAATAACCAGAATATAAACAAAACAGGATTTTTAGGCAATGTAGTAAACAATGACATAAATTAGTAATGTGGAAGAACGTGTCATATTGTGTTCGTAGTTGTATCTAAATGATAGTTTGTTGACATCCTGTCGTGGTCTTGTATCTACATGATAGTTTGTTGACATCCTGTCATGGTCTTGTATCTACATGATAGTTTGTTGACATCCTGTCATGGTCTTGTATCTACATGATAGTTTGTTGACATCCTGTCATGGTCTTGTATCTAAATGATAGTTTGTTGACATCCTGTCATGGTCTTGTATCTACATGATAGTTTGTTGACATCCTGTCATGGTCTTGTATCTACATGATAGTTTGTTGACATCCTGTCATGGTCTTGTATCTAAATGATAGTTTGTTGACATCCTGTCATGGTCTTGTATCTAAATGATAGTTTGTTGACATCCTGTCGTGGTCTTGTATCTAAATGATAGTTTGTTGACATCCTGTCATGGTCTTGTATCTAAATGATAGTTTGTTGACATCCTGTCATGGTCTTGTATCTAAATGATAGTTTGTTGACATCCTGTCATGGTCTTGTATCTAAATGATAGTTTGTTGACATCCTGTCATGGTCTTGTATCTAAATGATAGTTTGTTGACATCCTGTCATGGTCTTGTATCTAAATGATAGTTTGTTGACATCCTGTCATGGTCTTGTATCTAAATGATAGTTTGTTGACATCCTGTCATGGTCTTGTATCTAAATGATAGTTTGTTGACATCCTGTCGTGGTCTTGTATCTAAATGATAGTTTGTTGACATCCTGTCATGGTCTTGTATCTAAATGATAGTTTGTTGACATCCTGTCATGGTCTTGTATCTAAATGATAGTTTGTTGACATCCTGTCATGGTCTTTTGGTAACAACAATGTTTGTGACATTTCTACATTGGTCTTATAAGTGACCACTTACTGCTCGTTAGTACGGACCACTGAGTCATGTTTTGTTTTCTGCTATATACAAACGATTCGCTGTTCAATTAAACGTTAGATCAAACTCACTTAGGAATATCGTTGCTTTAAAGAGCTTAAACATCTTTGTTGCGAGGAGCTAACGTTGTTTTCATGAAGTGTTTGCTAAGTTCAAGGGTATATGTAAGTTTGCATGCGCACGCCTATGTTATACCAATTCAATTCTGGAAGTAATGATAACATAATACGTATAAGTCTAAATGAGCCTCGTTCTGGGAAAACTGTGCTTAATGCATGTGCGTGAAGACCACCACAGATTAGCCTGTACAGTCCCTACAGTCTCATCAGGGACGAAACTTTCCGCTTTAAGGGTATTTTTCGGTTAAAGGAAGTCTCTTCTTCGCGAAAATCTAGTTAAGGCGGAACGCGTTGTCCCAGATTAGTCTGTGCGGACTGCACAGTCTTATCTAGGACGACACTTTACGCACATGCATTAGTCCCAGTTTCATAGAGCGCAGCTCAAATTATAACATTTAGGTCGTTGGTGCTTATTAGGCCTCGGAACGGCTCATATATTAGTATATTCTGACTATTATTGCAGATTAACCTATCTCCATGTAATGTCAAGATATGAGTCGCGCTTTGGAAAAGGGGGTTTAATACAATTGCGTAAAGTGTCGTCCCAGATCATCCTGTGCAGTCGGCACTTTCCGTTTATTGTATTTTTCGTTTACCGGAAATCGTTTCGTAGCAAAAATCCAGTTAAGACGGAAAGTGTCGACCCTCAATAGCCTGTGTGGGCTGCAAAGGCTACTCTGGGACGACACTTTTTGCACTTGCATTAAGTCCCATTTTCCAGGAACGAGGCAAAAATTGATGTTGATGAATTACAACATATCGTTATTTTAACCACAACATAAGCTTCTTAATACGCGCAAAAAGCAGGTGCTTTTATGAAATGGCATTCACCTTTTAATCTCATCTCTCTATTTAATATGCGCGTTTATTACCCAAGTTATGGAAAGAAAAGTCGATGTAGATAATCCAGGTTTGCGACAAGGCGAAGTAATTATGTCTATAGATATACGAACAATTTTTATGTACAATCCAATTTTCAAATAATTAACACAAAAGGCTGAGCTGTTAGCACTTCATTTAGCGTCTCTGTGGGGTAGCCATGGTTTGTATTTGCACACGTTATTACGCTAATAGGAAATACTTCACTGAAAGTGTTGAAGAGTTTCTGGAGTGTATGCGACAATGCGAGCGCTATTGACGTTTTAACGTGAATTAAAAGTTAATTTATTGCCTTGAACGCTGAACAAAAACAAGCATTTTTTTTTAAAGATTGTGTTATTGCACGTGTTAAGTATGTGGATTATTTCCAGTTGCATTTAGTGAGAAATAACGAAAAGATTGTGGCTAAAGTAAACGTCGATGTTGGAAATAATATCTCTTAGTCGTCGTGATGGCAATGCAATTTGGGCATATTTTCAAGTGGATCTGAGTATACAATTATTCCTACGAAGTAAATTGTTAAGCAATTTCTTTTTCGCATTTATTCGAAAACGTTTATGTTACTTTCGAAGTGTTTTGTCTTACGTTGTTTTAAAAGAGTTTTCTTCTGATGAAAATACATCATAACTTAATTGGAATTAAAGAAAAAAATTGCAAGTAAAATTATCAACGATGGATAAACAAAATGCTGTTTTAAGATTTATTTTTTCTTTAAAAAAAAGACTAAATAACAAAGAAACTATTTATTTTGGAAAATCGAAGTGCAAAATTGCTCACACACTGGTTATAGAAATGTGACAAAGAAGGGCGTGAAGAAGCAGCTTTAATACCATAGCTTTTGAAGTAGTGGAATGGTGAAGCAGCTTTAAATCCCTAGCTATCGTAGTAGTGATGTGATGAATCAGCTTTTAAACTTAACTTATCGTAGTAGAAGCGTGATGAAACAGCTTTTTATCATAGCTATCACAGTAGTGTTGTGATGAAGCAGCTTTACAACCATAGCTTTCTTAGTAGTATCATGATGTAGCAACCTCAAAATCACAGTAGTCGTAGAATTGGCATAATAAAGTAGCTTCAAAGACATAGCTATCGTAGTAGTGGCACGACAAAGCAGCTTCAAAACCATAGCTCTCGTAGAAGTGGTGTTATGAAGCGGCTTTGAAACCATAACATTCGTAACAGTTGCGCGATGAAGCAGCTTTAAAACCACAGCTATCGTTATAGTGGCGTGATTTAAGAACTTTGAAACCCTAGCTGTCGTCGTACTTGCGTGATTTAGCAGCTTTGAAACAATAGCTAACGTGGTATTAGATTGATGACGCAGCTTTAAAACCATAACTATTGTTGTGGTGTGACGAATCAGTTTTTAAACTATAGTTATCGTAGTATAAGCGTGATTAATCAGCCATAAAACCATAGCTTTCGTAGTAGTAGCATGATGAAGCAGCCTTAAAACCATAGCTTTCGTAATAGTAGCGTGATGAATAAGCTTTTGCACTATAGCTTTCGAAGAAGTTGCATGGTGAAGCAGTTTTAAAACCATAGCTTTCGTAGAAGTGACGGGATGAAACAGCTTCAAAGCCATAGCTGTCGCATTAGTGCTATGATTAAGCAGCTTTAAAACCACAGCTATTGAAGTAGTGGCGTGATGAAGAAGCTTTTAAACATAGCTATCGTAGAACTGTCGTGATGAAGCAGCTTTTAAACCATAGCTAGTATAGTAGTGTCGTGATGAATCAGCCTTAAAACAACGGCTTTATTTAATAGTGGAGTGATGAAGCAGCCTTACAACCACAGCCATCGTACAATTGGTGTGATGAAGCAGCTTTAAAACCCTGGCTATCGTATTAGTGGCGGCAGTGTTTGAATGTTATCTTAGACATTCAATCACTGCATAAAAGAACCATTGATTGAATAATTAATAGCAACTGTAGCAAATGGATCATTTAATGTCAGAGTGTATAGTAGCTAATGTGCGCTCTGACAACTAAAAAGTTCATATTTCGACATAAATGTTGACGATTTATGCGTTTACACAAATTGAATCGCGGAATTAGTATTTCTTCTTCTGATAATGTTTGCGTTATTCGCGTTTGGAGATTGTGCAACAGTAAAATGTTTACTTCTAGGTTGTATTTGAAAATAATAGTGCTGAAAAGATTACATGTTATACTAAGGTATTAGGTTTGACAATCTTAAATCAATTTATCGTTTGAATAAACATAATTACTAATTTCATATAGGTACTTCTCATTTTAACACTGACTTTATATAGATTTTTTGGATATATGTTTTTTACGAAAGTCTAATTGCCTGAAGTATGTCACCCATGGGGACGAACGGTTTAGAACGAAGTGCTTGTAAAAGCGGATGCTTTTTGATGTTTTACAGGTTATTTCGAATGAACATTCACACCATGGATTTCCGAGGTTAAAGTGATTGAATGTCACAGTGTCTGTATGGTTCAATCTCAATCAAAATCTTTCAGTGATTGTATCCAGAGAGAAAGTAACCATTTATAAGGAATTGAAATCAAGGTTGCAATGTAGTCGCAATTTAATGTAACCGGCAAAAGGTCTAAAAATATTTTATAACGTTAAGATTAAAATTTAGTCTGGCCAGTATTACTAAACACACCATGGGAAATAATTTAAAATTGTTTCTTAACACTCTGGACTGAATTATTTTATTGTGATGTTGCACGGAACGAAAATTCATCAGTACGGAGTATGTGCATAAAACACTGAGTGGCAATAAAAATGACAGTTGATTTCCGATTACCCCCAATACACACTCCGGTGATTTTGACTGACCCATATAAAGGCAGCCATGTATTAAGGTTGGTATTTTATGTTCATATTTGGTTGAGTTTCTATATGTGTGAAATATGTGGTTGTTTACAATCGAAATTAACTATTATTACATGTTTGTGTGATTTTTTGTGATTTGTGATACAACTTTAATGGTTTGACGGGCAATAATAATACATGATAAAATAGGTTATTTATCAAGGATCAATTTCGTAGTATTTATTTGACACATTAAGTTATTGAAACCTTTTGACAGCACACTGGCATGATGTAGCATGGGTGTATATGACCCAATGACAATTTAGTACTATAATTAATTTGGTTTTCATGGTAGATGAGAACTGCACTGTAATACAATCATTAAATGGTTACCAAAATTTTAATGACACATAATGATTATCGAAGATCAAATAGCTTTAAGCATATTGTTTTATGTTATGGTATATTCCACAAAAAACCTTTATTGAATAACACTTACTTTGAGTATATTGATACATTTGACAATCGGTGCCTTTCTGCTTTATCACCAATCAACGCAGACCATATCAGCTAATTTTGTTAATAATAATCGATAATCAATAACCGATAATCAGTCAGTCATGTAATTGGTGTTTTGTGAACTTTGATTTATGTGTAAGACAATCCGATGTATATTATTGGCTTTTTTACACACCGACTGTATCCATATTGTAAATGTACCTCATTTCGTTTTGCCATTCTGTTTCCATACTCCATTTGTTTTCAGCTTAATCAGTACTTATCAAGCTAAGTCGCGAATGCCGTCAAATAAATTCCTCAATAAACAACTATTTTACAAGAGAATGAACCTATACTTTCGGGCCAAGAATAATATTAGCCGTGTTCTGTGAAAAGGGGGTTAAATGAATGTGAGTAAAGTGTCCTCCCAGATTAGCATGTGCAGTCCGCACAGGCTAATCTGGAATGACACTTTCCGTGTGTATGATATTTTTAGTTTCAAGAAAGTCTCTTCTTAGCAAAAATCAAGTTTAGGCCGAAAGTGTCGTTCCTGACTAGCCTGTGCGGACTGCACAGGCTTATCTGGGACGACACTTTACGCACATGCATTAAACCCCTTATTCACAGAGCACGGCTAATATGATTCGAAAATAACAAAATAGTACAACCCACATCGATGCAAACGATGACGAACATTTAACTTCTGTGCTTCTTAAATGTTATTTTGTGGATTTTTTTGCAAAATATAAACATCACACACCAATGCATTTCCTTTTAAGAACCTACTATTGTTGGAAATTACGTAAAACGTGAGTCATTTTTTCTGCGTATAAAACATGCGACGACGAAACGTCGGTTTTCTTAAATCGGACGGATGGCATACGTCCGATGGGGGATCATCCTGATACTGGGCAGATTAGTATGTGATAGATACATATAGTATTTTAGGTTATACAAGAGTGCAACTAGATTCTCTACTATCTTCTCTCGAGTTGTGTTAGTTAGGTCACGGGGACCGTGCAGGTCAAAATTGTGAACGCTGCATCTCAATTAATGTCGCTTTAGTACGACAGGTCGATATATTCGGTCTATGAATTGACTTATCATAAGAAGATTGTGGAGCCAGTGCGATATACACCACTACGGATCCTCAAACACAGATTCATGTTCATCACCTTCTTGTGTATATTTACAGATGGAGCAAGTCGCGTGGCAATCCTGGCGACATCAGCGTGCGATCCCAACATCCGGTAAGTCGGGAGGCATCGTTCACAATGTCCCTGGACGACGACGACCTCTGCTCCACAAGCACTCCCTACCGGCTGCCCCGCTTGTCCCCCGGAGGCGCCGACAGCCCCTCCCCCGACCTTGACCGGACCCAGGAGGATCTCCGGTCGCCCGTGCACGATAAAGTGTGGAGCCGGCACGGATATGAGAAAATTATCAGGTAAATCTGGAGCCCTTAGTCTAATAATTCGTACACGAATCATAAGTAAGGATATGCTTTAAACTATGATGGCGAATGCGCAGACTTGTCTGGAGCAACGTATGCGGCATATGGGATAAGACCCATTTTTCTCAAGAAGCGGAACATATTAAGTTTTCCAACGGCCAAATCATCGCATCGATTAAACGATGAATAATATGTAAACGACATTTCGCAATGGTTCAGCGGATATCATCATGGTTTAATGACTTTGACCGGGAAATCCAGGGTTCGATTCATAATCAATGACGGTTCTAAATCATTCCATAGACAACAGAACTAGCATAGCGAGAACAATTAAATACTCAATCTTACAGTAAGTCTCAACTTATTAACCATGACATTCTTGCGTTTTTTCAATTTAAGCTTCACTTTCCATTGGTTGAACTGTTAAGTTTAAAGCTAAGATTAAGCTTATTTCATTTTTTAAGTATATAATAAAAATGAAAAATATGAAACAAATGCCATTATAGAGCTCAAACTCGAACCTTTCGAAAAAAAAGCAAAACCTCTTTTAAAGTTCATCACGAGGTCTATTAAATAAACGGGGTTGTTTTAACGCTATATTGGTTTTACACGCTTTTGCTAAATTATAGATGAAAGGCTCTTCAAACGCGTTTGTTTCGATTTCGATCGAAAATTATCGATAAAGGAACCTACATTTTTAACAGTTTTCATAGTGAGGAATGATACTTTTCGGGTTAAATTATAATCCATTCATTTAAAAACAAAAACTTTGATAGTTTTTTATTGTTATTTTGCAAAAGCGCCAAGAAAGGTGTTCTAGGTCGCGGAGCTTTTTTCTTCACATGCAACTACTCGGCTTGTTCCTTGTCAGCGAAATACTTTAACTTGAACGATGTATATAATAATTTAAAAAAGGAAATTAAATCTCGTCGAACCTTTTCAGAATTCCAGAGTTGGGACCGCAGGTTCGAATGCTGATCCCGCCCTCAAAATTGCAGGCCAGTCACGTGCAAGCGCCCTCAAAGACGCCGCGTTTCAAAAACGCCGCCATCACGCCGTCGGTTCGCTCCCTCGCATGGAACGCAGATCGACCAGAAGATGTGCACCTGCATCTGTGTGACGTGTAAGTAGAGCTTCAATATTTTGTTCACATTACGCATTAGGTTTTCTATGGTACGTCCACGACCGGAAGACCGGATGACATGCACCTAGACATGTGCGAAGCGTAAGTAGAAACCTATTTTTTCACAAATCATTGGTTGATCTTAAAAAGGATAACTCAAAGCCATCGTGTTTCCACGTCGCGTCTACCGACGGATAACATGCGCCTAGGTGACGTTAAGTTATGCCCTTTTTCACGAATTCATTTCTCTACACATATTAAGGACGTTGTCGGTACTGTCATGGAATAACACGAACCAAACAACATGAACATGGCGTGTGCGTGATGTGTAAGTATTTCACAAATGTTGTTGTTCACATTGAAAACGCGACCATAAAGCCGTCGATTAAGCAATTGATGGTCAGTCTTGCGACGGCATGCTACTACAACTTCATTTATATAGAGCTCATTTTTCTCGCATCATTTGAAATGACCTCTATTTTACAGAAGTCGTATATCACGTGGTCCCGAGGACGACCTTATACCCCGCTTCTCTCGCCTCGAGCCGACGCCGACGCCAATCTCCCGAAGCCAGTCGCCGGCGAAATCTGTGAAGAGCATACACTGGATACTCGGACACAACAGATATCACACGTTTGATAAGAAGGTACTTCAATCTGTACTCGTAGGGCCATGTTACTTTAATCTGTACCCAAGGGAGACATGATTTCTCATTGTGGAATATTGTGTTTTTTATAAGGAAATTACGCAGTTTATTTTAAGAAACAGTTGTTTTTCGTTACCATGATCATCATTTTTAGCTCGGCTGTTTTCGAAGAAAACCCGAGGTACTGTTATAGCCAGATCGTCGTGTCCGTGTCCTTCGTCGTGTCGTCCACGTCGTGTTAAAACCTTAACATTTTGTTAAGGTTTTTAACATTTGCTCTAAAATCGAAGTGCTTCTACCTACAACTTTGAAACTTTACATGTAGCTGCACCTTGATGAGTTCTACACGCCACACCCATTTTTGGGTCTCTAGGTCAAAAATCAAGGTCACTGTGACCTCTAAAAAAATAATTTCTGACAAGCTTTTGCAGCCGAGCGTGGCACCCGTTATGAGGTGCTCTTGTTATAATTATTATCAACATGACATAATAATTATTATCATTAAAACCCTCCTCCGCCTGCTCCTCGTGCTCCTCCTCCTGCTTCTCCTACTTTTCCTGCTCCTCCTACTTTTCCTGCTCCTCCTACTTTCCTGCTCCTCCTACTTTTCCTGCTCCTCCTACTTTTCCTGCTCCCCTGCTCCTCCTCCTGCTCATCCACCTGCTCCTCCTCCTCCTCCTCCTCCTCCTCCTATTTCCTGCTCCTCCTGCTTCATCTGCTCCCCCTCCTCCTGCCCTCCTACTTTTCCTGCTCCTCCTCCTACTTTTCATGCTCCTCCTCCTCCTACTTTTCCTGCTCCTCCTCCTGCTCCTCCTGCTCCTGCTGCTCATCCTGCTCCTCCTCCTTTTCCCCTTCCCCTGCTCCTCCTTTTCCTCCTCCTCCTTTTCCTCCTCTTCCTCCTTTTCCTCCTCCTCCTCCTCATAATCATCATTATCATCATCTTCGTCATCATCATCATCATCTGATACCGGATTATGCATTTCAGGGTCGAGGTCATATACAAGGCCCCTATTCGCGTGAATTCAACGTCACGTGTATGGCCCCTCAGAACTGGCTCAAGATGAAGTGGGGGCGCTCTAAAACCATGATACACTAGCAGCGAACCGTGAGGCAAACTGGATCACTGATGTTCCGTTTTTAGACATCGCGGAAAATAACTTTGGGACGACTTATCCGGTAGATTGCCATTCACTTCCAGAACTTTTATACAGATGGAACACCTTAGGTTTAGCACTTCGATTCCCATTCGAAAAACAATGCGCTGTTTGCACTAGTGTTATACGAATTACAACAAAATGGAACAACACGTGGTAGAAATATTTTGACGTTCTAAACTGCTCATGCAAAACGCCGAAGGTTTCAATTGGTTTAATTACCGGATGAATGAAACTGTGCATTTTCATGTTTATCTATTGAACAAAACGTGTTCACCAATTGGAATACCATTTCTTTTACTTGGAGCGTTTTGTATTGAGAACAACGAGAACAAATGCCTACAATCAGTAATAACATGTGAATGAGCGAATTTCCAATGTATTATTAGTTTTGCGTTAAAAAAATGTGATTGAATGATTGGTATTGTTTAAAAATAATAGCGCTGGCATGGTATGTTGGCGTCGAAGTGTTTCGTGTTTGCCTGTGTCACTGCCAGTGTCATATGGTCAGCATTATGCATCGGCTTTTTCGAATCGCCGAACAGAAATATTTTGTAAGATTTGTATTTGAATTGCTATCAATTCGCGAAGTTCTTTACATACTCATATAAGCAACGTTATGGATCAATTGGGCTTAAATCATGTAGGCCAAGTGACGTCTTATATTAATTAGCATGCGCCTTTTGCACTGGCTTATCAGGGACGACACTTTCCGCCAAGTCTGGATATTCTTTCAGAAGATACTTCTGTTAAAGGAAACACTCCATACCAGGCGGAAAGTGTCGAACTTTATTAGCCTGGGATGACACTTTTCCGACATGCGGGACGCCAAGTTTTCACAGAACGCTGTACAACGCTGCTCATATATGAGTCGTGTTCTGAGAAAACTGGGCTTAATGCATGTGTGTGAAGTGTCCGCACAGGCTAATCGGGGACGACACTTTCCGCTTTTATGACATTTTTCGTTCAAATGAAGTCTCTTTTTAGCAAAAATCCAATTTAGGCGGAAAGTGACGTTCTTGATTAGCCTGTGCGGATTGCAGAGGCTAATCTGGGACGACACTTTACGCACACGCATTAAACCCACTTTTCACAGGGCAATGCTCAAATGTATATGTATCATAACTGAAATTGGTAAATTTCGGGCAGTTGACGTTATGTAAATATTCCTTTAAGTATAATGATTGTAACATGAGCGTTGTTCTTATGCACAATAGTAAGTTCTTGTAATTATACAGCTCTGTGCCAATACTGAACCATTTTGTACATGGTATTGGTAATGTATAGTTAATTTCAAAATGTTGATTTATATAAATCCTTTTAACATTAAACTCTGTTATCTTTAAATAAGTGGATAAAGTACAAAATTCGCGCTGCAAAATATGTCCCAATACGGTAAAATAAAGTTCTCATAGATATAACTCAAATAATTATCAAAACATGCTTGAATCGAAATATTTTTGTTCGTTATCGGTATTTAACCAACTCGATGCCCGCCCGATGCAACTCGAGCTTTTTTCCTCGTTGTTAATCGCTTACGCATATGAGGGTTCCAAAACGTTGTTTATTGACCGTTAAGCAATTATAATACTAATACATCAACTTATTTTATTATTACCGTAAATTCACTGTTGGTCTCAAGCTCAAGTTGGCTTGGTATTTGTTTCAACAATATTCACAGAATAAATTTAAACTACACTAGACTTTCGATATAAAAAAACGACAGCTATGTTAGTATGCTCATGTATGATTTATGCGGTATAATTGACCTTTCGACAGCGAGAGTGAAGCCACGCCCACCGATTTCAAGGGGGGTCACTCCGCCGAAGTCCGTCATAAAAATGGCTACGCGAATCGGCCGCATAAGTGAACCAAAAAGGCCTCATGGTATACCAGAAAGGCCATACACTAGTTTTTATTATCATTGAATAGTGGTGCTGAATATAATTATCATATCTATTAAATAGTCAAAACTTTTTTATTAGTCTACTTAAAAGCCGTTAAATTTATCATCAAAGTCGGCAAAATTATCGCCAATTATCGCATACAGTATGAATTGTTCGTTAGTCACAATATTTTTCCTTGAGTAATAGATGTTTCAGTTTTTTAATTAAAAGCCGTTAATTTTTGCAACCGATGGCAACATCGCAAATGTGGCACAGGTAAGTAAATTTATTATAATAGAAGACGAAGAACGTTTCTATTGAAATCCGATATAACACATATCTACAATGCGTTTGGTCAAAATGACCCATGCGCATTGTTATAATCGTATAACAAAGTCAAAGTCGTCAAAAAAGTAACATACACAATATATTATTATATATTATTATTTCCTCGAAAACTATCTTCTGCAATGTTTAAAATATAAAAAGTTGAAAGAATTTTCATGTACAAAAAAACTCGCTAATCAGACCGGGTTTTCAAAGGGTCATTCACAGTTTGCGGCATCTGTTTTGATAACGGATTAGTAGAAAGCCCACATATGGTGTAAAATGACACTTATTGGCCCCTATTGATAATTACTTGCGCATTTGAAAATAGTTTCTTAACGACTGCATTAGAATGTCAAATTTATTTAACGTTGGCCACCTTTGAAAAATGGTTTTAAATGTTCCTTTCTAATTTGTCTATATAGAGGATAAACAAGTACAAAGTTATACTCTTTTTTATAACGTGTCCGTTGCAAAACTTACATTTTCTATTTTCGCGTAGTATCTTATTATAACGACTGTGTTTTGCTTTCGGGCGATCGCTTAATATGTTGAGATTAAGCTGTTCGTGTGGACGACCACAAAGACGAATCCAACGTTAGAATTTTTCAAGATTAGTACCCGGTTGAGGGAACGGAAAAAACGTACTTCCATCTTTTAACCGTTCTGGATACCTTGTGTCTGAATAACAAGTGCCATAACAGCACCTTTCAACCATTTTCTTTGTTTAAAACACAGAATTACGTATAAGCTTATGTGTCGGACAACGGCGAGTTTGACGGACAAAATGGCGAATAGTAACGGGCCTAATCTATGCTGTAATCTGATTGGTTAATAAGCCTGTCAATCAATCGGCTGTCGAAAGGTCAATTGATATTGAGTAATTCAAACCATACTAAAAATAGACGTTTAAAAATAATCATAATTCAGGGGACACAAATACAAGTGAAGCAAAACTTGAATAATAAGAGGATTGTTCCCCTTAGTTGTTCATTAGTCCGCTACCAAGGCACAGCAAAATACTTTGTTCGTTGTACACTACTTCGGAGACGCAAACTATTACGTAGTTTCAATCTTGATCATTTTAATCGTCTAAAAGATTGTTTTAACCCATTTAAGCCTGGTAGACTCTCCCATCCTTCAAAATTGGACCAATTTATTTCAAAAATTAGGGATGTCTAGTATATTAATTTCTATATTTAGAATATTTCTCACAGAAATTCCTTTAAGCAAACAGCGCAGACCCAGATGAGACGCATCATGCGGCGCCTCATCTGGGTCTATGCTGTTTGCCAAGGCCTTTTTTTCTAGACGCTAGGTATAAATGGGTTAATGATATTTGATTTATTTTACATATAGTACATAGCATTTCCCACATCATTAATACACTGTCGTCATTTATTAAATCAGTAACTTGTATAGAATGTACTTGTTGATAAATTGTATGTAATGTTATCAATAGTTTTTAAGTTTCATGAAGACTGGGATCTAGTACTACATGAACACGTTTACGTGGATAAATGAACAACAATGCACGGTATATTGAGCAGGTTGCAGCAGCACTATTTTAGTCCTATCTAATAAAAAAGCATATTTTAATTAAAAAAACGAATTATATTTTGTTAAAAAAATATGAATAGTCACTATGAATCACATGTAAAAATAATGAATACTCCACTCGTAGCATGCATAGGTAGTGCATATTCAATCCGCACCGAGCGCCTTTAAACGCTAGTGTATTTAATTAAATCGCAGTAAAACACGTCATTCACTTTCATAAGAAGTAATGCCTTTAAAATACATTTTAGCATCGCCCTGGGAAAATGGGGCTTAAGTCACGTGAGTTAAGTGTCATTCATAAAAGTGCCTGTTCAACGCACAGGCTTATATGGGACAACACTTTCCGCTCTCATGTTTCGATTTTTGTTAAAGAAGACATCTTTTCTAAACGAAGATCAAGTCTAGGCAGAAAGTGTCGTCCCTGATTAGCCTGGTTCTTACAACCATAACTATGGGAAGATAACAAGTCAGTTGAAACTGTTTAGCACAGCTAGACTAAAAATTAGTCCATTGAATGATTTATTTCAATAAAAAAATAAAACTAATCAAACTATCATTCAACGACTATTTATTGAAAATGTAAAAATAAATAAAACATTAACAAATTTGTGCCACGTACATATACAAGTAACGTTAATAAAACTAACACATACCAACAACAGTTGCCAAAATGTGTATTGCCACCGATACTTAACAAGTACAACAGCCAATCTTCACTTGCTAACGATGTATTGTGACATTTACTGCATATTTAAATGCAATAATCACAAAATCATTGAAACTGAGATAAAACGGAAGCATGATATACATTTAAGTGTAAACTAAATATGTATTAAGTTTCCTAAGAAGACTCACAAAAAACGGATAGCAGAAAAAAACAATAATTCGATAACATTTTACGTGCACAGATAAACCTTCAAATATTCTAATTATAAGTAAGCGAATTTTATTTAACTTGTATATATTGCTAAATATTGATGACAATTGGACACTGCTTATTGTCAGTGAATTATTAAGGATAAACAGATAAAAATATTTTTTTGTTCTTTAATATTGAAGCAGGTATATTGGAATTGTGTTGAAAAAATAGGATTAGTTTTTGGAAGATTAAAATATAGAATTACACAATTGACTAAAGTAAATTTTTCCGGTGTATTTGGCAGTTACGTATACAGAAAAGATATGATTTATAAATAAAACTATAACTTTCTAATTTGTCATGGGTCCGCATTTATCCGAAATCGTACTATAAAAATCACGGATATGAACTTAGTTCCGGCGTAGCTGTCAAACTCTCCGATATTTTATTCAGTTCCCGTACATCCTCCATAAGGTTACACAGCTCCCTCTGACGAAGTTCCTTCTGCTTGAATGCCTTTGTGAGCGGAATCGGAACACCGCCACCGAGGTCAGGACTCCGAGGTTCCGGCGAGTTCACCGTGTTAAACACTATCGCCGGCATGTTGACGTGTATGTGCATCCTGTCATTCGAGTCCACGACGGTGAAGCTACTCGAGTTTTCGTTTCTATCGGCGCTGCGTTTCCGCCGCTTTCCCTTTCCGCGCGAGCTTTCTCGGCTCGACGTCGGCGCCGGCGGTTGCGTTTTCTTCTGCGTTGCCGGTAACTGGTGATTGCATTCCGGCTCGGTGCAACCGTTCGCCTCTTGGGTACGCCGGATAGCGTCAAAGCTCATGTCGTTCGCGGAGTCGAGTCTGTTTCCGGCAACGTACATCCGGCAGTTACAGTTACACACGTGGGCGGGAACCGGATGATCCGATGCTATACGAAAGCCTACTGTTTTGCCATGAAGACTTCGCGGTGAACTGTTATTGTCGCTGTCTATCGAATTCTTTGTTTTACCAGTACTTATTTTAGGTAAATGGATATGCATTTGGTTATCCGGCTCCCGAGCAGAGTTCGCTGTTTCCGGGATGTAATAAATGCAGTAATAATCCTGTAATTTCTCTAGGTTCATCCGGTCTTCATCACTAAGCGTGTCTATCCGGAAGCTCTGCGGCATGAGTTTGAGTTTCTCCGCCTCGCGCGCCTCTTGGCGCATTTTCATCAACTTCTGTTTCTGCTTCTGCATCTGCGATATCCGGTCCTCCGACGAGTTGTTCGAGTCGCGCGACGTATAGGCGCGTTTGACGGAGTTGCTCTCCAAGACGAGATCCCGGTGTGTGCTGCGTCGCCGACGCGGCGGGATGCTCGGAATGGCGGTCTGATGCGTGAGCCGCTGAAGATTGAGCCGCACATTCTCATCGACGGAGCGCTCGGAACTGAAATCCGTGTTCTGGCTGTGATGATCGTTGTCCGCCGCTGCCGATGCGGCCGCCGCCGATGCGGCCGCCACCGTCCGTCTCTCCGGACGCGCTCTCTCGTAGGAAGGGCCGCTTTCTATGAGCGATTTCCCTTCCAGAGGCATGATGGCGGGCGGCTGGCGCTTGGGACGCATGCGCTGAAACTTTTCGAAAGTTGTAAGCAGCGTGGTGCGTTTAGACTGCACATGCTCGGGTTGTGCGGAGAGACGCTGTTTTACTGCTTTCTTTTCGCGTGGAGACTGGCTATAAACAAATTCACGACCTGTAAGTAATAAAAGGTCAATCAGTTTAAATGTAATGTCCACATACATTGTTGGCATTAGGTTTGTTTAAAGTGGTCAATTTTATGTTATTTATTGAAAAAAATGATTTTAATACATATTTAATTATTTATCGTGTTGTTTAAAAACAAAACAATAGTAAAGCTTTTTTGAACCGATTATGTCGCATCAAATATGTCAAGTGAGTGAAAAATTCGACAAAATGCATCGCATGTTATTATTCTGTACTTCTGATGATGACGATGATGATGATTATAATGGGGATAGTTAAGTATGATAGTTGTGTTGTTTTATTACAACGTATTTGAAATATACGTGTATGCTTTTCTGTCAAACTGAGCAAACGAACAAGACAACTTTGACATGCGTGATTTAACCGCTCGGATATATCCAACACGTCTTACATGTTCGATCCGTGACATATACTGTTCAACGTAGCTGAACTACGTATGCTCGTTTATGATCAACATTAGTCATAGTTGTGTTTTGTGTTGCAAATGACTGTTTAAATTGTAACTTCACGCGAGTAAATATTAGCAAAAAATGTTCACCCATCGCCGCGCTAACAAGTTCATTTATAATGAATGCAACCTCTACATATTAATAATTATGCATATTTGTAGGAATACTTTTGTGCTATCGTTATGATCGAAGACAATCTTGACTTTTTAATACATCTTACTATATTTTAGTAAACTTTGCTAAGCATAGGTAATTTTAAGTAATTCTTATGCAAATACAAATGTGACTCCAGTCAATCATACCATAAGAGCGCATGCGCAGTCGATCCAAAGCGTTCGCGAGATTGTTCTGCTCCTGCATGATCAGCTCCTCGCGGAGCTTGGACAAGCGCTTGAGGTACTCGGCGTGGTGCTGGAACGCTTCCTGCTCGTTCTCCGCCCACGACGCCACCCGGGCGCTCCGAGAGCCGATCCCAGTCCGCTCGGCCAGTCTGCAAATGAAATAACTTATTAAGGCTCGTCCTGAGAAAACTGACCACAATGTATGTGCCAATCTGGGTACACAGTTTCCGCCTTAACTGGATGTTCGAAAATACATAGACTTGATTTAATGGAAAAATAAGCATGTGTCGACACTTAACGCGCATGCGTTAAGGCCAGTTTTCCACTGAAAACGGCTCAATTAACTTGTCATTACTATATTAGAAACGGCCGCTGGTTAAATATAAAAGGTCAATCAGCCTGCGTATGGAGTGGTGAAATTATTAAGTGAGTTTATATCTATCTTGCGCGAAACGTTAACGCAAAATTAATTATGTAAATAACAGCAATGTAATGTGACCCACTTTCTATGAAACCCAACTTGAATTTCCAACATAGAAGTTGCAGAGATTTGCATAATTGTATAAATGATAGGGTGTGCAATCTTGAGATGTAGAAGTTATTCATAGTTTTAATTGATGGTTAAATTAAACACGGTTAACGTTTTGGGACAAAATGTTTGTCCTTAATGATGAAATAGAAGACTTCACCGTAAAGGCTTTAAACTTAGAAACTCGTTTAACGGATGTGTTCACAGTTTGTCGAAATGAAAAAAAATGTCATGGATTCAAAAAATAATGTATGCATTTTATTCCAACAATAAAAAATACCATCCTGACAAAGAAACATGTTTAAAAATATAACGTTCGCTTATTGATGGTAATCAATCGAAATCTAAAAAATTATAATGCGTCTGTTACACTTGGGATCGTTAAGGTAGCAAAACCGTGTATTGGCTATAAATAGTCTTCACTACGCTCTTAATCCACAAGCCTGCTTTTGCTTATAGGTGTCTCGGGTTTAATCCTCAGGGCAGGCAAATACTTTTTTTCTGTTATCATAATGAATAAAAATAATCGAAATATTACAGTTTTTTAAGTATTTACTTAATGATATTTTTTCACAAATACGAAGATCTGCAACAACTCATTTTAATAGGTTGGGCCGATGTTTGACCGTAGACTATTTAAAATAACATGAGCGTTGGAAAACTGACCATGCTACCATATACTATTGGTAAACAACAAATGGGTCCGAAGGTCGGAATTTTGATCCATACTCATGTTGGTTAGATTTAACTTTCACGAAAGACCTGGTTTATTGTCCAGGAAATTGACCCTAGATAGTATCAATAAGCCTCCGCCTTTTTATCCACAATCAAACTAGAATTAATAAAGATGTTGAAAAAAGAAAAACTCGCAGGAGGTTGTGAGTGCTATATTAAGATAATTACATAATAACAATAAAGGCACTGAATTGTGGATTAAGCAATTATAAAACTAATATTTGTTTCCAACACCGGGAGTTTGCGAGACATTAACGAGGTTTTGGTGGATTCAATCAATATGTAGCCAATTTACAATGAGCACTATGGGCGATCCATGAAAAGTCTCCCGTTGTCTGCTCCGCAAACTATTTATGAAACTATTGATTCCATATATTGTAATTCAAAAATCGCGTGTCAAAGATATCCGTTTATGGCAAGTAGTTAATTTGAAAGTGCGTCGTTTGTACCGGAATGTCCAGGTATTAATTACGCGGAATTCCGGCAGTCGACTTAAGATGACTGGTTTATTAAATGCAGGAACTTGCGCTGAAAGGAAATGGGAAAAGCGTTGAAATCGAGGTTTAATACATTCTTAACCTATGAAAGCACTTAAGTTGTATATAAACGAAACTTTTTTAGTAAAAGCCTTTTAATGTTTTTTTTTAACAAAAGCGATGGTAGGTATAAACTGATAAATACACATTACGTACACTTGACAATAATAGCAAGTCGATTAAAAATATATGTCTATTAATAAATACTTGGAGCTAAAAAATTTGCATACTGGTTAATGAATATTTAAAAAGGGCGGACAGATATTGTGGCACTAAATATTTGGTAATTGTCAAGCAAAAAGCAAAAAAAAATAATCATTAACTACCTTTTAAGATACACCATTAGAATTTCGAGATAAAAGAGAAACGTTAACTGTGTAAATAAATCATTATGTAAAGTACGTACATGCAGTTCATTCAATGCCACTGTACTACGACACACGTTGATCTAGTGAGGTGCTGTATTTGTAAACAGGGAACCTGCTATTTTGGTGCATATCTCAGTATTGGAATTAATTACCTATGCACTGTATCGGTAATCATTTATCATGACTAAAAGTTTTTCATTAACATAAACAAATTATTTAAATGTTTATTGAACACACTTAAAAGTAGTATTTCAAATCGGTTTTGATGTCTAGAAAACTTAATCAAGCATTAATTAGATTAACGAAACGGACTGAAACTGAAATAAATTATCAACAACAATCATTTAGAGTTAATAGCGTGAATGAATCTTGCCTTCGACCAAACGGTGTATATAGTTCAGTTTGATTACTACAATATAGCAATAATACTAGATAATATGCGTTGCGTTCTGGGAAAACTGGGCTTAATGCATGTGCGTAAATTTTCGTCCCAGATTAGCCTGTGCAGTCCGCACAGGCTTATCAGGGACGACACTTTCCGCTTTAACTGGATGTTCGTGTAGACGAGACTTCTCTTAAACGAAAAATACCATAAAAGCGGAAAGTGTCGTCCCTGATTAGCCTGTGCGGACTGCACAGGCTAATCTGGGACGACACTTTACGTACATGCCTTAAGCCCAGTTTTCTCAAAACAAGGCTCATTTGAGCAAGGTCCACATTCACAAAGCTCCTTAGAGAAATATTAACTCAAGTAGTATATAAGGGAAATTTTAAGATCAAGTGTTTTGTGAGAAATTTGATGTTGTCGTTTTTTTTGGCTTTTTAAAGGTTAAAGCATTAATGACTGCACTGTAGCAACAGTAACATGTCTCAAACATATACATGTAAAAACATAGCCAGAAACTTAAAGAATATTGTATGAATGTAAGGAAATTTCGAAGGTTTTACTTGAGCATATCTTTGTGAATAATGGCCCAGAATACCTTTTCCGACCCCAAGTGAATCCGGATATGATTATAAAACATAAACATGAAAGCAATGGATATTGCATAAACAACAACAGCTAAAAAAGAATACAAATATTGGCAAAATATGCGCAACACGGTGAAACAACAGCGACGTTAGAAGCTCCATACGAGTAAAGCATTTATTAACTGTTTAAGCAAGAACAACAACAGAACCAACAATAATAATAATAACAACAACAACAACAACAAATCTAACCAAATTACCAATTACACTAAAAAGATGTGATGGCAAAACACCAACACGACTATAAAATAACAGCAAGTCATCAGTCATCAGTAATTGAACTTCGACAAGCCAAGCAACAACAACTGCGCGTTGTTTAGATAAAGACTGACACAATATTTGCGATAACAAACGACCTTTAATGACTACAAACTAACTGTCTAAGTACGGTAGGCAAGCATTTGCCCCAAAACAACAACAACAACAACACACAACAAACAAACACAACAGCAAACAACAACGACATAAGAACAACAACACAAACAACAACAACAGAAACAACACACAAAAACAACACCCCCCAGATGGAATGACACAACATTAAATGCAATACGTTGCAATCATATGCAAGCTCACGCAATCGAATGATTTGTAATTAAAAAGAAATGCAATGAAATAAAATAAAACAAAACGATTACAAGATCAATATGACGTTAAAAAAATAAGTAAACTTCAGAACGATGGAAATAAAATAAATAAAAAAAATGTTTTCATAACCTTGGGGTGGACAAGTCCAACTTAACATCCATGTTCTCTCCACCGTGATATGTGAAAGATCTCTTCATATCTGGATTCACCACCACTCGCATTTATATAGTGTCTTTCAACTTATAAAAATAAATCGATCAAGTGGAATTTAACCGGTATATCAGTGAGTCTTAACCGATCCAGCCAACCGATGTAACGAGGCGGAATTCTGAATACTTAATATCCATTTAGTTACATGGTTATAACTTTCCATTCAGAAGCGCCATTGATTTCGAATCTTCACTGGCGACCTCCGGCATCATTAAGCCACGATCCCTGGTGTTTATTTAATATCCGCCGTCTATAATATAAAACATTAAGAACTGCGACATTAGCTCCTTCCCACAGTAATAAACACTTTCGCATCTATAGAATCTCGAGGACAAGCGTCGTAAAGATATGAATTATGTTCTTTTCAAGATGTAGAAACGGTGGCGTTATTGTAAGATAAATTAATTCCACTTAAGATATAATTTAGAACGTTCAAATACGGGTCTTTGTGTATCTACGTATTTCACATTTTACATTACCGACTATTCTTCGGCATGCAGACGGTTTACATGATTCCTTAACAGTTTGTCAACAAAGACTGTCATTTGATAAAATACTGTTTGCAACCTCTGTCATTCTTTTAAAGTTTGTCAATGTCTCGTATTGTTAAGCGATGAAAACACGTAGACAAACAATTGTCCGTATGTGTCACAAACGTTGGTTTAACATTTACCAATAATCGTAAATATTTGCATTTGGTAATAAGCTGTTTTTATATAGATAAGTCATGTTAATATCCATAAGTGCATTTTTGTAATTATTACCGCTACAACGAAAACATCCCATACGAACACGAATATATCGCATATATGGTGTGAACATGAGACGAAATAACCCCACTGAGATATGATAATATGGGCCGTGCTCTTTGAAAAGAGGTTTTAATGCATGTGCGTAAAGTGCCATCTCAGATTAGCCTGTGCAGTCCACACAGGCTAATCAGGGACGACATTCTCCGTTTTCATGATATTTTCTGTTTAAAGAAAGTTTCTGTTTTAGCAAAAATCTAGTTTAGGCGTAAAGTGTCGTCCCTGATTAGCCTGCGCGGACTGAACAGGCTAATTTGGGATGACACTTTACGCAAATGCATTTAACCCCTTTTTCACAGAGCACGGTCCATTTGTCGAAAGTTTAAGTAGTTTTAATTTATTATTATTTGAATTATGCAGTTTAGCATTTCAATCGTTATGCAGGTCAAACTGAAATTTCAATATGAATACAAACTTAATCGACAAGTTTTGTTAGATATCAACATTTCAATAACTTCAAAGATATTGAATAATAATTGATCTATATATAAAATCCACAATATTATTGTGAAATTATAATATTTATTTTGAATTTTTTCAGAAGTTGTCATTCATAGCAAACATGACTCGATAGAATGTATGTGAATATCCGTATGATACCATCGCATCAAAGAAATAAAATCCGAGACAAAATCAAGGGTTCTTACACACTAAAGACGAATTTAATCCATTAACTTTCTGACAGTTTACAAACTTATTGTTTTCATAAAATCAATACAATTAAAATAGCCATTGAGGTTAAACATAATATAATCGTATTACATTTTGGCCAGCATTAAATATTTCTTTGTGCGTCGATTGTTGAAAAATGGTTAAAACTTTTTTAAACGAATCGAATCATCTATCTAAATTCAAAGGACAAGCACACTTCCGTTAAAAGCAAAACAACCGTAACTAGCACGACATTCGACGCAGCAAAGCAACAAAACACAAAACATACACAACAGATATAAACAACATCATCACCAACAACAAATAGAACCGCTGCTTGAACCGCTGCTCACGTAAGGATTAAAATATGTAAACCATATAATGCAATATATGAACAAGACTGAGCTTGCATCATATACTTAGTAACAACATCAAGCAACACACAAGGAACGGCAATTCCATAGAATCAATTAATACATCGAGTTACCGATAAGAGGTTTAATTTGTTAGACAAAAATCTAGATGAACAAAATGACATATCCTGCAAGTAAATGGGGATATAACAATATAAGTTATGTACGATATAATGTCAACGTACACAATAATTTTGGATTCGAAATCGCATAGTATTGCGGTAGTTTGTGTTTTATCATTTTTTTTTACGAGAAGCAATGCGTCAAAAATAAAATGTTAGACAATCTATAGTTGCTCGAACAAATCCGAAACTAAAAAGTCCTACAAGTAGAAATGTTCACTATATGTGATCACATATTTTGTGGTCTTCGTTTGGCAAATACCAACACGCAGTTTTCTATGGCCTAATCCCATTTAAGTCCCGACCTTACTCAGGTTACGACCTTTTGTTCTGACATGAACACAACAATCACCTCCGTACAGAGCTTTGACTGGAAACAGCATAGCTGGATCAAATACTTGCTTTCATAACCAACCACGAGATGATAGCCGAGCCACGTGGGACAATCATTTTCCCGTTCAGGGGACCGTCCATAAAGTATGTCACGCTTAAAAAAAAACAATTTTACCCCCCCCCCCCTTCTCCCTGTCACACAAACTGTCACAAAATCTTAGACCCCCACCCCCCCCCCCCCCCCCCCTTAAAGTACGTCACAAACTCACACTTTCGAACATATTTTATTTAAATTAATACCTATTTCAAATTTAATCTAAAACACAATTAACTATTAAACCATATTAAAATTTCACTTAAAAGAACTTTCACATTACAGGCTTTTATGACTGTAAAGTATTTACGTTTGGCAGTATGAATATTTATCCATTTGTTAACCTCTAATAAAAAAGAAATTATAATTAAGATTTGCTTTCAACCCTTTACTAATTAAAAAATGGAACAGTCCAATAAATTATTTCGTCGTATTTACTAATGAAATCTCCGTGGAGCTTGTGCCTATTGAATAAGCCGGCCCAGCCAAGGTGCCTATTAAAAGTTCGAACAACACATTCAGGAGATACGCAATTCGTCTTATTTTGACATAAAACTAATTCAAATGTATTACTTTTTTGAAAATTATTTGTAGATTCTAATAAAGAAATTATAAAAATAATAGACATACTTTTTTAAAATAAATGTGTGACATCACACATGGCCTGACCCCCCTCCCCCACGTCACAAACTGTCACACTTTCTTACACCCCCTCCCACCCTCCTGGAGCGTGACATACTTAATGGACGGTCCCATTGTTATTTTTCCTTTTTCTTAAATTAAGGTCATGTATGTTTTTCATTATGAACCTAAACCTATACACTATTTTTAAAATATAGAAGAACATTATACTTCTTTTCATAATATAATTTTTAAACAAAAGAACCTACCAAAGCTGGTGGCAGGGATTGTTTGTGAAGGCATGGGACGACAACTCTGCGTGGAGATTGAACAAACACAAATAACGTTACTCTATATTACACTAGCCGCACAATACACACGTGCAATTATTAAAAGAGAGTTATTTCCCTTAGCATGAATGACAGTTCTGAAATTTTGAAGTTCTGTTTTGTTCTTTTTAATATGTTACATAGTCTTCTACAAAATAATTAATCCAACAATTGTTATACCACAAAATAATCAAGAATATTCAGTAAAATAATCAAATGCAAAAGTAGAATATAGTGTATGCAAATAATGTACCATAAACTTTTATATGCGTGCTTTAATTGGAATCCAAATAATAATATAGGGAAGAATATCTTCCACATTCCATGGCTCTCTAATTGCTGTTTTTCGCTGCCGTTACATTGAAAATTCGACTATATAAAAAGTAAATTGAAAACCTCCCAAAATATAACATAAAACATGTATACATTCATGCGAAAATTGTATTGGCTTCTTCACTGCGATGAAATATATTGACTAAAATTGTTCGTTTTATTACTGTTTTAACGCGAAAAAGTTTCATTAAAATACAAGAACGGATGTAATATATTTCAACACAGACCTTGCGCTAAAATAAATCTACTTTATATCATTGAACCACCTTTGTTTAAAAGTTCAACATTCTGCCGTTCTGTCAAAACGTGAAATATTTTACATAGACGGGATATATGTTTTAATTATATTGATGATCATGAAATATTTCGCATGAAAATTGTCCAACAGTCTTCCAACAACTGTAACGATAGTCGTTATAGTTTTTGAGACACAAAATTGGAGCCTCCTACTTTTGACTTTCCAGTATGGCCTACATGCAAAGTAAAAACAGTTTCTTTTCAAACACAAAGTCTCAGCCACGTGAGGCCTACACGCCTCTTTGTAAGTCTTTCCAGTGCGTTCTGTCAACAACACTGATTGCGTGCATAGCCCCACACGATGCTACGTGGATCAGATAAAAACGAAGAGGAAAGCTTCATGTTTACTTCTTTTGCGGTCGATTTAAGTCATAATGATTTAAATAAACCCTCAACACAAAGCCGTTCGTTTAGATTTAATCAAACATGCATATGTTTTTTGTTAATCTTTTTTTAAACAAAAGTACACATGTATTTACAACTTAAAAAATCACAAACTTCGCCTTTTTCTACCATAAGTGGTTTGGTATTGACATGGACGGTAAGGTAAAGCATGGTCGCACACGTTTGTTAGGTGTATTAATACGTTTACGGTAAGGTAATGAATTTATGTGTACGATAATATAAGGAACTTGCGTGTTTGCTAACGTGAGGAATTTACGTGAACGTAAAGATAACATAATTGACATGCCAGGAATTATGTTTTATATTTAGGGACACAATATTATTTATATATTGAGAAAGACACATGCATATCTTTTTTTATCTTTTACGAAAAAATAATTTTGGATAAAATTGATTAAGTGCCGATTTGATTAAATTGCAACTCGATGTTTGAATGAAATACACTCAAGTACATCACGGGCGTTATTTTACAAGTAGAAGTTAAGACATTGTTACAACAGAAAGAGTCTCGGAGGGAAATATGAATAAAAAAAAAACGAAACCTCTTGCGCATTGACCCCCACCCCTATGATTGGTAAGAACCATTCGTCACATTTTCGAAATTATACTCACAGGAACGGCATTTTGTTGCAAATCCCAGATTTCCTTTGCGTGTTGGCTAGAACGATATCACCCTTTTAGCACTTGAAGGAAGAACATCAGTGAGCACAATTTGAAAGTTTAATCATACAAAGACTCTACGCAACTGATGCGCGATTTGATTTTTCAAAGAGATCAGACATAATAAATGAAAATAAAACCCGAAAACACTTCCATAATTACACTCTCGTAAACAATATGTAAAACGCGTTTTGAGTTTTCACGAAAATCAATTATCAGTCATTGAATGTATTAGTAAATATTTGAAATTCGACCACGCGATCATTTAACCTATTGTTTAAAGTTTATATCGATATATCTAGTTGAGCTAACATTGGAAAGTTACTTTATTGTTAATAGGCCAACAATAAAATGTTCTTTGTTTCCCATAACATAGTTAATAAAGGAGGACGGGCGATTGAATTTTTTGTGCAATTCAAAATAAGAATGCGCGAAGACAAACAGGCATCTTCACACTCTCTCTTTACGGTTTTGATTATATTTTTGTGACTTAAAGTAACATATTTTTTGTGTAAATACAATAGAACGTACCAACAATTTATCGCAATTTAAACGTTAAATTTAGTGATTTTGATCGATTTTAACCTTTTTTTCTCGAAAACTCAACCTGTAATACAAACTGTTTTAAGGGACATTTCACTAACGTGAAGACGGTCGGGTAAATGCAAACACACACTTTTTTCGCTTTACATGGTTTTGATTCTTCAGTTGATTTTGTTTGTGCTTTCCTAACAATTGTCGGCATTGGACACTTAGATACGTATTTTGACGCATTTGCAGTCCCTTAAAAAGTTACATTAAATTTAAGACCTTACTTACTAGATTCAAGTTTAAAAGGTTTCATTTCCAACCCAAAGATACTGATGAGCAGCAAACAGCATAACACCTGAACAGACTGCGAGTAACTCGCAGGCTGTTCTGGTTTTATGCTGTTTGCCCATAGCCATTTTTCACCTTGCTTCTGAATGGGAAAAGGTTAACTTATGATGAGTTTAATTGCTTTAAAAAACAACCGTTTGCAAAAAACTATTGATTAGAAAAGCCGCTGGTCTTTGGAAAGTTATACAGACTAACACAAATCTTTTTAATCAATTCTTAAAACAACCCTTAATACAACAATTGAAATTTGTTTGAAACTTTAATATATTGATAAACTACCAAATAAACCTAAGTCAAAATAAAAAAATAAGGCAGAGGAAAGCTGAAATTACTAACAGAGGCGTGAATAAGCAGAAGAAATTGAAATAAAAGAACAATAAACATTACCTCATATCTGGCAAATTAAGACGATATGCCATATTTGTACGTGCTTGACTGGTTTCTTCCGTTTTTTTACTTTTTTATTCCAAGTTTTGTTGAATAAAGATCGGCTTGTAAGTTAACCAACGACCATGCCGTTGCAGCGTTACTAGCGTCATTTTACGTCATGACGTTATTTAACGAACCGTCGTTATCGGCGTAATTTTATGCAGCGTCGTGACGTTTTAATGTAAAAGTATATAAAAAAGGAAAAGACAACTTTACTCAACCAATTAACAGTGTTTATGAACAGTTGAAGTGTTACCTGTAAGTAGACATGGGGTGGTATTCCAGAAACATCTTAAGTCATTTCTTAAATAATTTCACTTAAGTTCAAAATTACAATGTTTTGTATTTCTTTACTAGATAATACCTCCGATGCACTCGATGCACTCGAAGTACGTTCTGAAAAATTGACTTAACGGGCTCGAACTGTGTGAGAACGGAGTGATCGTAGTAGCAACGTGTTACGAACTCTTTTCGAACTTAGTGGACGGCCTAGAACGGGATTGAACGGGATAGGTGTGTCAGAACTTTGAGCCTACTCTAAACTTTCTTTCGATCATCCCGTTCTACAATTAAACGTAATAACAACGTACTGGAAACGGAATGGACGTACTGAGAACGGACAGGTCGTACTAAGGTCGGGTTAGGAACGTGCCAGAACGTAGAGCGATCGGACTGAAATTACCTGTACGATGCCACACCGATCGAGTCCGTTTCAAGTCCGTTCAATCCGTTCTCAGAAAGACCGACCCCGTCCGCACTACGTCTCAAGTACGATCTTGTTTCGTGTAAATAAATATAAACTAAAAGATAAGTTCTTACAACGTTTGCAATACGTTCTATAAGTTCTCAGTAAGTTCTTAGTACGTTGCACTCGTTTGAAGGAGTTCGCAGTAGGTTCCAAGTACGTTGTACTCGTTCGAATTGATGCAGTTGTTACAACGTTCAAACCGTAAATATAATACGTTCAGAAAATGTGCATATAATTAGCGGTCGTTGTCTCAAAATTCATCATTTGAAATATTTAGTTGAAACATGGACAATCTTGGAGCTGTAAAGTTTTTAAATGTTGGCTTCGTGCAATTTATGTTAGAAGCAGAGCAGCAATAAAATGTTTTGTTGGGCCGAGCTAGAAGGCGGAGACGACACAGAACTTGTTGGGTGAGAAATTGGTTAAATTTGATTTTTTTTTTTTTTAAATATTTGCGAAAGCCTTTAGCCGCACTGCCAATTTGGCGGAATTATTTCTTGGAGGCATTACAAATGTACGTCTGGTCGGCTCAAAGCGTGGAAAGAGAATTGGCATGAACGTACTCGGTTTTATAATCGCCGTGCAGAACGTGGCTGCAACTACGTCCTAAACGTACTAAGAACGTAGTAGGACGGAGTGAGAACTGCCTTTTAACGAGTTACCACTGCACAACGAATATAGAAGAACTGCGTACGAACGTGATCGTACTGGCTGAGGACGGGCTCGGTATGACTGGAAACGGTATACCAACGGGGACAATGGACTGGACTGGCAACGGGATAGGACGGAATAGGAACGAGCTGCACGTAGCGCGAACTGTGTATGAACGTCATTCAATAATATTCTTGATTTTTTTTCTGACCAAAACTACACGTTCAAGCAAGTTCACATCCCGTTCTGCATTTTCTTCAGAACGTGGTCGAACTGTCTAAGAACGTGCTTGGTGTATGGGCTCCTAATTAAAAGGAATCTCATGTTTCTTTTGGTATTCATATAATAACATTGACATAATGATGTTATTTTGATGAAATTATTGATGCCAAACTATTGCAATAGAAAATGAAACAATTTCCCAAGTTAAGGATTTTTTTAAACTTAAGATGCTTCTGTAATACGACCTCTGTTCAAACCGGGTATTCCAATTTGTAAATAAAAAGTCGAAATGATACATGTTAGAAAATACAATTAAAATCGAATGCTAAATGGGTTCATAGTCAAAAAAATTTATCTAAAGGAATAAACTGATTAAAAATGATCCGTTTAAAAATATATTCATCGTGAAATAAGCTTTCTAAAAAAATATACTTTGCACATAATGTGTGTACGGATGAACGGTGCACACAAATAAGTTACTTTTCACGCAATAATGTCATTAGAGCGGAGACTTCTTAAGCAATAATAATATGTCGATTTTTTTATTGGAATAAACATATGCAACGATTTTGCAAACCAAAATCTGAATACCAATGCAAAAAGTCAATGACTGCGCATGTACAATACAGTAATTATTATGAATGATGATTGTTAAACTTCTTTCATATATTGGCTTTATGGCGATGTCTTCAACTAGTAATGACCAGCTTTGAGATTATGTATGACTATGTTACCTAAACATCCACGCCATCCTTGGCGCAAGTCCGTACGTAATTTCCGGTAACATTCCGTCGTCCGTCGGCGAAGGCACCCGTCGTTCGTCGAACGAACAAGACCCAGTGTCACTGTTATATGTTGAAGCATGGTTATCGGAAGTGGGCCGCAGCTCCGGAAGCGGATCCGTATTACAGCGGCCCAAAGTGGTCCCGAGTGACTTGATAATCACACTTGGCTGCATATCGTTTGTTTTTCTATTTTCTAGAAAAGTTTCAAGTACTTCTATTGATCCCTTTTATGAATTGATGCCTTATATAAATATTTTTTTCTATCAATTGTACATTTAAAAAAAGATCTCCTTAATATCCCAAATTTGTGAACAACCTCGTTTTATTAAAGTCACCAGCATGCTGTCTTATAATATTAATTTCTTCTGTAGTCAACAAACTGGTTAATCTCCATTAGTCGCTGGGTGTACATGTACAACGGAACTGCATTTCATCGTCACGATATTTGCCAGAAGTTTCTTCAATTTAACAATTTAACAAAATTTTATGATTCCATTTCAATAAACTGGTTTCTGTTTCTTCATATATATTATCGCTCTGTTTTTATCCAATTATTTGTTTATTGATCACCTTTTGAACAACTAGTTCTCCGTAACTTTATTCAACCATCTCGGTATAAATCGAGATTTTACCACCCGTAACTTTCGTTATTCAGTCGATTCTATGAATGGACGATTCGCACTTTCTGCCTGAACTTCTTTGTCCCATGTAGAAAGTTGTAAAAGTTTATAACATCAATTCCTTAATGCATTCCTCACCCTTCACATGAATAAGTTATGAGATTTTGGTCCAGTCATTAAAGTAGTCTGGAAATAGCCCAAAAATATTCTCATGGGTGTCTACTCTTCAACGTAACTATCGCGTATCAACAGCGATCGATCACGTTTTATGTCGTTCCCATTATATTATTATGTTGTTCATAACGTTTCGCACTGACGATTCAGGTATTTTATCTTTTTTCCTATCGAAGTGCTCTCGAAATGTCCAAACATTTCCATGCAGTGCAACTTGATATCCTCTGGTAGGTAAACCTTGCACATTAATTGCTATCCATCATTTGCCATCCGTTGGAAAATACACTTAACCAATAATATTTAGTTTTTCCTAATATAGCGTTATACTTTTCTCCTTTTATGAAGTATCTAAACTTAAGATTTCTTAAAAACATTAACGAAAAAAAAGAACAAAATATAGCTTTTAGCTAATCCGGTCGTATGACTATGTACCAATGTTTATAAAAAACACACACAAATAGGTAAACTCATTAGTTTCATTTTCTCAGCAGGTATAGAAAATATGCAGACATCGTCCCCCACTTTGTTAATTTCGACTCTCGTTCACATAAATCGCGACAATTTATGGTCTATAGTTTTGAGCATATCTACACAGACACTTCCGAACCCATTATGCGGAACACTCCTGTTCAATGCTTATTATGCATCCATGCAGAAACAACACCGGAACAGAATATTTGCTAAGGCAATTACGGGCCATTGTTTTGCGTTGTTTCGCCTGTTATTCAGACTCTAGATTATCAAGAGTTCCATTGGTAAGTTATCTAGACACGAGGTTAATATTTGATAGTTAACATCTCCTAGAACATATATCAAGCGCTATTACAAGCGCTATTACAAGGGCTATTTTTATGAACTCGGCGAGGTGACATTGGTGCAAAATTATCAGGTACAAATGAAACTACTTTACAGATCTTGGTCTGCATTTGGTACAAACAGAAAAGTAGACATTGGGGCTTTTAACAAAACGCGAACATCTTCCTTCTATAATGAACTTTCACAAACTAAAATGCCGTAAACAGAAAGATAAACATATTATTTTATGTTTTTAACATCCAGTCATTCAGATAAGCGATGATACAACGAATTGACACAATACTCCGCATACATTTAATCCAAATGAAAATAGGCCGCTTGGAAGGCTCACTGTCTCAAATACATTACGAATTTACTAAATGAAAGTTTATTAAATTTCAAGTATTTATTTGCTCCGAGTAAATATTACTTTTTCATTTAAAATGTCACTAGTGAGACTTCGATTGATATGAAGAACAAAAACAAGCAGTTTCATGAACGATATAAAAGAAGTGGAACGAACGCAAGAAGGGTACGTAATTGGGACATGTTAAAAACAAATAGCAAATAGCGTGAAGAAAAAGCAACACCATTTTTTTCATGTTTCCACCCATGAATTAAGCATATATTGTACCTTTTCTTTAATATGGTTAATAAGCATTAACAAAATTTTGAGTTATTTTATGGTGTTATATTTAAGATAATAAATGACAACTCTATGACCCTACGAGCTATAAGCGGCAATATAAATATTTTTTTAGAATGAATCGTCATTATTTCATCAATTATTAGTGAACATAAAGTAAAATATGATAAATGACATAATTAATTATCGAATTTACTTCACACTGTAATGACTCTGTTTAATCATTACAACACAGTTGAACTCATTTTCAGCCGAGCGATTGCGTTAAAATGTTCCGTTACACTATACACTATGGCAGACAGCTAAAGTACGTGTTTAATATGACAAACAAGTTGAAAATTTAAAACCACTTCAATAATATTTTAAATGCACCAGTTTAAAGTGCTTTTTCTTCATTAAAACCCGGACTAAATCCTTATCCATTTGTTTGCACATAAACACACACGGAGCGAATTTCCACCCTTTTAATCACCAACTTTAAAGTACCTTAAAATGAATAAAAAATATATTTACATGGACAAAAACTAAAACGCGTATCGACGACCAATCATTTACTATCAAAATGCACTTAAATACCAGGCTGATTCACTTAATCTACCTATTTATGAGATAATCGCACCCGCGATGAATAGCCGATCTTAATAGGTATTTTAAGCCGAACAACATTACAGTATATCTAATATTGATGATTATCTTAGTAGATTGAATTTCGGTGTCGTTGTATGATAACTACTTTAAGCGCTTCTCATATCAGTGGTGTAGAAGTCGCCATAGTGAAAAGCACCAGGTACTTGTGCATTTGAGCCATGGTCTGTGAAAAGGGGGTTTAATGCATGTGCTTAAATTTTCCGCTTTTAAGATCTTTTCTGTTTAAAGAAAGTTTCTTCTTAGCAAAAAATCAAGTTCAGGCGAAAGGTGTCTTCCCTGATAAGCCTGTGCTCGTCCCGACTCGTCCCGGACATTCATAGTTCTAACTAACAACACCCAACTCGTCTTGGACATTCAAAGTTGCTAACAACCTCCACTTCGGTCCGTGCCGGACTATCGTAGTTTGCTGTAACAACACCGGGGGACACCCACTCGTCCCGGACTCTCTATTTTTTTGCTAACAACACCCCACTCGTCCCGGACTTCATAGTTGCTAACAACACTCCACTCGTCCCGGACTCTCATAGTTGCTAACAACACCCCCCTCGTCCGGACATTCATAGTTGCTAACAACACCCCACTCGTCCC